>NW_025110326.1:301109-325428 GCF_011392965.1 Frieseomelitta varia | reverse complement strand
GAATTTTATTTTTATTAAGAAATAACTGATAATAACATTTTTAAATATAAAAAAATTTCAAACAGATAAACTAGAAAATTAAACCGGGGAAAAGTATGATTGTCGCGCCAATGAAATTCCTTTCGCCTAACTCACAACCGACGTTTCATTTTTATTAAGAAATAATTAATAATAACATTTTTAAATATTAAAATTTTGAAACTCGAATTTTATTTTTATTAAAAAATAACTGATAATAACATTTTTAAATATAAAAAAGTTTGAAACAGATAAACTAGAAAATTAAAACGGGGAAAAGTATGATTGTCGCGCCAATAAAATTCCTTTCGCCTAATTCACAACCGACGTTTCATTTTTATTAAGAAATAATTAATAATAACGTTTTTAAATATTAAAATTTTGAAACTCGAATTTTATTTTTATTAAGAAATAACTGATAATAACATTTTTAAATATAAAAAAATTTCAAACAGATAAACTAGAAAATTAAACCGGGGAAAAGTATGATTGTCGCGCCAATAAAATTCCTTTCGCCTAACTCACAACCGACGTCACCAATTAGACACCAATGTTACATTGTACGATAATGAACTTCACTGATCACCATCAAACGACGTAACTCGAGATGAAGCGAAGGAAGAAAACATTATCGTCAATGCCAAAGATTTTCACTCTCCTCGCTTCTGGAGGATAACTGGTGGCAGTCAACAGGAAAGCGGAGGCGGAAGAAGAAAGACGACAAAAGGACAACGAAGGACTCGTTAAAACGGTAAAATGACAGTGTCGACATCCTAGGACGAAGGACGTCATCCTATCGGGTTCCATTGTCCGTCAACGAGCAGTTGAAACAACAGAGAGACCACGAGCAACGGTATTACGCACACGCGGATGCGCGCGAGATCTCGCTGATCGTTCCACTCAGGATGGCTCTCGAAAGCAGTAATCTGTCCAAGGATGACGCGTTCCTCTTCCTCTTAGCCACAGCCTTGCCAAGTCTATCGATGATGCATGGATCGCGCTCGATTATTTGTTGCTTGGCCAGAGTGAACAGGAAGATGACAGGTATCGACAGATGGTGGACCACAACGATAGCCACAGGAAGCGGATCTCTAGGCTCGTAGAATACGCCAGCAGGATATCGAGGCCAGAGGATATCCTTCGTGGGGAATATTATCGGGTTCTTTGGAAAATTCGCTCGAGGTTGAGTATCGATCGAGTGGAACGTTCGGTTCCGTTGATTGCAAAAAATTAACGTACAGCAATATGTGTGACTCGTTTGAAGGCGAAGAGATTGTCAATTAACCACCTACTTCAGTAGCTAATTGAATGAGACTTTGGTCGTTGACAGTGATTAATGAGCTGCCGATCTTCGTTATTTATGGGAGATTTGAAGACTAAAATTGTATGGAGTGCACAAAATGTATAGAAAATAGAATAATGTCTATCATGCCAACTATAAAGTTATAAGAAAATATATTCGAAACTAGGAAAAACTAACAATTGACTAGTTGACTAATTGACTAATTTTTATAAATAAGTCATTGCTATTTTGTTGACGCGTTGTATACTAGAAATTATTTAACAGGGTTAATTTTGAGAATCGCTTTGACTGAACCGAATTGAAGTTGTGAATTTTTATTATATTTGAATCAGTAAGAGCATGAGGTCAACAGTGTATCGCACAAAAGGATGGACAGCCAAAAAATTTAAAGATAAAAAGAAAACTGCAACGAAGACAAGTCTCAAAAAATGACGAAAATATTAAACAAAAAGATTTTCTTAAATAAGAAAAGACAGTTTTAAAATATAGTTTGAAATGACATGGAAATAATCAGCTATCTAAAAATATCACTAACAATAAGAAACTTAACTCGAAGCGAAGACCAAGTTGAATATTCAGTATTAAATATTCAGTATGTGACAAGAAAGGAAAAATCCGTGACAGAGTCTCGTTCAGTGTCCACTTTACGACGACTTGGTCCCATCCAGTTTCTCCATTCGAGAAGACTAGACACCATAGTAATAACTAGTACCTTAAAAATTTCAAAAAACTGGTCTCTGGATTACTGGACTTTTTTCGAAGAATTCGCCAACAATCAAATGAGCAAGTATCGTTACGTTTCTTTCTACTTTTACTAAAATTTTGATAACTGTAAAAATTTTTTATACTTTGCGTATTCGGACAAATTCTACGTTATGTTTGAACTTTCATTTTAGAGACACTTGCAATAGTGTTCTTTGTCGAGTTTCACGTGGCTTATTAAGCCATGGTTCGCATGGAACCCTGTTTCCTTCGTTGCCATACGCAGAACGCGACTCGATCATGGATAAATTTAGAACTACAGAAATCAAATTCCTGTTTTTTTTTTTTTTTAAGTTAAACACAAGATAAGACTCGACGAAGCAAATGACGTGGAAATTTTTAATCGTACCAAATTCAATTCATCCGATTTAATTTGGATTCTATATTATATTATTACATTATCATTATCATCATATTAAATTATTATTATTAAGAAAACTATGGAAAGTAGATCAGTTTGATCTCTCAGAGGCTGAAGTACGACGTCGATCGATTTTTCCTTATTTTATAATTCATTTATCACTGCCCGATACTAAATAATGGCATGCAGAGTATTGTCGCGAAAATCGGCCAATGAATTATTATTTACCAAAGTAGTTAGCAAATAAACCGAAAACAAATTTTCAGAAACTGCTCTATCTATCGGAGACTAGAAAAACGTCAAACTTCGTCTGGTGCAGATTTCACAAAATGAAAAAAATTCCTCACGAGGAAGTTGATCAATTTAGCCCGACAGGGGCTAAAACCGTAAAATCGGCCGATTGTCACCGAATTTTTTCCTGACTCCGCGTGCACACGCGCGATTATATCCGAGTTGGCTCGTTATTATCTAACCAACTTGGTTGTGAAATTGAATTATAGAGAATTCCTGCGTCACGAGATTCCTGCGAACCGCTTCTGGATTTCTTTTCTTACGCGGTTTACTTTCTCCGTCGAGGAGACGAGGAAAGAATTCCACTCAGCGTTATCTCTTTCTAGCTTCGTGCTTTTTTGATAATTTTCACGTCTTTCGAAAGAGAGAGTGTCCCTCGGAAACCGATCAACCATCGCTGTTTTTTTCATCAAAAAGATCATCTCGAGGCAATCGAGCCAGCGTTCGAGAACCATCCAGTCCACCAGTTTTCCCGTTTCTTCCCCTCGATCATTTCGTTCGCAGCTTTCTTCGACCGTGTTGTGCAAACATTCGATCAGCTTCCGTAAAAGAAAGAGCTAATTTGGAATCTGACGTTGTTCCATTACCTTTCTGCAGTACGTTTAACGCGAGTATGATCCAACATTACTTCCTACTAAAATAAACGAGTAATTTTTTTTTAACATTGTTTCAACATTTCGACTTAAATTTAATTTAAAATTAATAAACTTAGTTTTTCCTCGTATTTTGATGTTTTATTTAAAAAAAAAGAGGAAAAGAGACGGGAAGAAACTTTTGGCCCACCCTGTGCAATTCTGCCTGTGAAAATAAATCGAAAGTAGAATACAAGTTTCCGAGGGAATCGAATTTCTAACTTAAACACGTTTAAATTGCCTCGAAGAGTTATGGAAATTTATACACATTTATACATTCGCGCGTGTGTACCCGAAATGTACAAATACGGAAATTTCAAGGTGTCTGCTGTCACTTACTAGGTGAGTAAAGTGTCCATTTCTATTTTAGAAATTATACTATCGTCGCCCAGTCGAGATTTCGATATCTTTTTTCAGGTCGAAATTTCTGAAGTCTCGTTAAAAGTCAACCGAACATTCCTAAGTTTCGAATTCTATGCAAACGAAATAGGCAGACGCCTCGTAACTGGCGAACAGCTACTTGAAAATCAAAATTCGTTGCGAGCAGTCGATGTTCGAGGCCGACACACGCGAAACACGTAAATAGGTTTCTGGCTTACAGGGGATTTTTTTTTTTTTTCTTTACGCAAACTAGTTCTGTGACAGGGGTCCGTAAAACCGAGTCAAATCACAACCGATTATTGAGGTTGCGACACATAAAGAGAATTACGAAATTTATGCTGCGCTAGTCATGTTCCGTGTCACAACATTCTGCCCGTCGTCGTAAATTATTAATCATCCATGAACAAATGGAAGCTCGACGTTATACCTACGTATATCTGATCGAAATTTCCTGTCACGCAGAGAGGAAACAAGGATTCAATTGTTGACTCGAAGGAATCAACGTTTGGAAAGAAAGACTATTGGAGGAGTGAAGCAACATAAAGTGAAATGAAAAACAGAATGAAATGAAATTTTTGCAAGAGAAAAAAGATGACAAGAGTGTATTCGTAACGAAATTTATAACCAAAAAATAACGGAAAAAATACCTTCACTTCGCGATGCATCGTGTAATTAAATTTGCATCTTTCGATCCACAAATAGAATAAATAACAACGCAACAACAATTGGAATAAAGGACAAAGCAGAAACTGACTGTCTTCCAAGTTCGAAAACGCAAAAAAAAAATTAAAAGAGTCAATTCACGGGCAACCCGCTGCAAAATTTTGCCGTGGCAAGAGAGGCTCATTTTTCCAGCGTGCTGTCCTTAATTTTCGTCAGACACCGTGAACTTGAATTCCTGTGTCCCAGACAAGAAGCGTTCCACTCTCATGTCACCTCGTTCAGAGACGAGGAAACGGCGAGCTTTGCCGAGTGATGTCACGTAACGACCCGTTAGCAGAGCCTTTTGTTTAACACGGTTGCATAAGATTATACAAAAATCTGGGTCACTGATCAGGCGAAAACCAATCTGGATCGAGCGTGCGGCACACGGCCCTGTTATTACCGCCCGATGCCTTTGTTTAGCTAGGAAATATGCAACACACGTCATCGACAGTCCGTTAGCATCGACCGCCTCTCCATTTGTCCTCGAGACAAGAATTTCATATCGTAACGCCATTTCGTCGTGCGACTGCTTTGATGCTCTTCACGGAAGAGAAATTCGTAGATCGACGAAAGTAACGATTAAAAAAAGTTGAAAGATAATGAAAGAAAAATTTTCTCCAATTCAGAAATAATAATTAAAAAAAAATTGTTTAAATAACCGACGAAACTAACGAAAACTAACGGTGTTTCCGATGATGAGATATCGAATAGATTTCATTCTGACTTGAAATACCAAGTAGGTCGTCAAACCGAAACACATGAGTGGGAGAAGTAATAGAGGAAAGGAGAAAGAGGAAGCGGCCAGAAACGTGTTTTTCTTGGGCCAAGCCTACGGATGAGTTCACGTTCGTGAAATTAGGACCTGGTCCGGGGACTCGATACGAGGGAATGCAAACTTTCATCGCCCGCAGCGTTCAGACGCTGGGAGAGTGATATCCACGTGTCCACTTTCGTGTCCTCTCGTGGCACATTTTTTTTTCTTCCATGCACTCGAGACATTAACTCAGCTAGCAAAAGCACAATGCCTGCTCAATGCACTATAAAATCTCGCGGTGAAGAGAAACGAGGCGTCGACCTTAAGAAGAACGAAGTCCTCTTGCAAAATTTTCTCTACGTTCTACGGATGGATGAACTTGCCGAATGAATCTGAACAAAGGATAAAAATAGAAATAAAAATTAAAAAAAAAAAAACAGAAGAACAGAGAAATTCACTTTCGATGCAACTCGACTCGTAACAATCGGGCAAAAAAACCATCGTCGAGGTTATCACGGCTGAGAAACCAGCAAGAATGACGTGCCACACACGTCGAGAACTTTTTGTCCAAAAATTGCAATATTTCCTCAGTTTTAAGTATATTTAAGTATAACCCAAGCAAAATAAATAATAAATTTATTACTTCCCAATAATTTCTGTCCAGCGATATCATACCGACGTGATTAAAAAGAAAGCGACGAATTGTTCTATACGATTTGGTCACTCGTTATGGTCCGCAGTCAATTGCCAGCGCAAGTGGTTAACGTCATCGGCGCAAAGGACGTCGATTCGCGATGGCCGTGACACGACGCGTCCCTTTCGAATTCCCGTCCTTGGTCAAGTCTGAAATCTGTCTTACTGTTATTCCGACCTGGCTATGTATATATTCAACCCGCTCGCATTTTAATTCTCTCTCTCGTCGTGCTCCGAAGGATGGCCTTCCAATGCACTTGCTGTCCTTTCATTCCACGTTTCTAACAGAAGACTCGAACCGATCGATCTCGATTTTTCTACGACAAACGCGTTAAAACGCTAGGAGACTTGAATTAACAAATCTCGACGTTTCTACGATGAAAATGTTCAATTCTATTGAAATTAAGTCGAGAGCTCACGCGTCGTAGCGATCATTCAGAGAAAACAGGACTACGTATGTAGGTTTCATTTCGATCAACTCAACTCTCTTGACTTCCAATCAATCGAAATTTCAAATGAAATTTTTGTCTTGTGATATTATATTGTACGATTTTACTTTGAATATACAATAAAATATTCTTATTCTGGTTAATACACTGGAGCTAAGCTCTTGTTTAATTGCATTATCACAGGATATTATTATTATACATCTTGTTGCTCGATGGTATATTTTTGTCGATCGTGTCCTCTTACGTAGGCAATTCAGAGCTGTGACGCAAATGCCACGAAAATGTCGCTCCACTGACTCTTGGCCAATCGAACTTTGCGTGCAACGTTGACAAAGAATTTGACATTTCGTTTCCTCGAATGGTGAAGTAAAAATCGTACGAAAAGCCCGAGATAACAAGCAATGAACTTGCAGGAACAAGCTGAACTTTTAATCTCGTGATTCTACGATCGATTCGTTCTAGAAACGGATATCGTGAACTTTTTGCGGAAGGGAGCTAAAACCTTTGAAATTTCAACGCGGATTTCGTAAGAACCCCGACAAAAGAACACCCAACAACCTCGACAAGTTATCAAGAAAATCTCCTAAAGCTAGTAGTCTCCAAAGAAGATCGTGTTTACTAACTCGCTGAAAGAAATACTAATGTTTCAAATTTTGGAGCCTTTGCTCGCTCATGCGTACTTCGAGAGTTGGCAGGCTGGGCGCAATTAGAGCGTCAACCTTGCCGGTATCATTCGCCTCTCACGGGATCGAAGACGTTTGCTGACTTGTAAGGAATTTTGTTGCTGGATGAGAGAGGTACCATCCACTTGCACGCATTTTAGTAATAATTTAAAATTAATAATATATATTAATAATATAAAATATTATAAAATATATTAATAATATAAAATTAATAATAATTAATAATATTATTAATAGTTTAAAATAGTGAAAATGAATTTTTTAAAAAATAGATAAATAAAATTTATTTTGTACCTTTTGTATCGGGGTTAATTAACTTATTTTAATCATTTTAATTATCTCGAAAGTAAATGATCTAAATATATATATATATTTGTAAAGTAAAAAAAATAAATATATATTTAGAAATTAAATGTTTGTCGTATTTATTAATATCTAGTTTTTTTTTTTTTAATAAATTTAATTAATATTAACCGGATGCTCCCGCACCCACGGGGAGAAGCTGAAAAGGGACGGACAGAAACGCAGAGGTAACGTAACGTTCAAGTTTTGCGTAAGCAGAACATATTTGCCGAGACAAATGAAATGCTCCTCGAAAAAGGACACAATTCCCTTAGATGGCCGGACAATTGTGCAAAATGGACAGAAGAGGCATTTCTCGTTCGCTTTTTCCCCCTTTCGAACGGAGAAAGTTCTCGTGCCAAACCGAGCGGACAAAGGCGAGGGAAAAGCGTTTAAATACTGTTGCAACGGTGAGCCTCCCGTTTCTGATTGTCCCTCTCTTTCTCTCGATGCAAATGACTTTTTTTCTTTCGGTTCGTTTCGCTTCTCTTTTTCATCGTGTCCATCCTTTTCGCGAGGGGACTGGATTGATTCGGTGAAGTTAACGATAGGCTTTGTCTGTTTGAGAATCGGTCTCCTATACCGTGGCAGAGATTCTTTTGATGCTTTAGAGACTACAAGAACCGAGAACTGATGAGAGATGTTTGAACACTCGATATTCGAGAACTTTTGAATTGAACTATGAATTTTGTAAAATACGCAGGATAAGAATGTAATTCGATTGCATTCAATACTTTCTTCGATATAAAAGACATAGTTTAACGTTAACATTGCATACGCTTCGAAAAGTGTGTTATAAAATTTATCTACTTGTTATTGCATTCGAAATCGTAAATGAAATATACATACGTCACCAAAAGTATTAATAATACTTTGCAATAACATACGGTATCATCTTGCCTTAATCAGCTTCAATAAAAAGAAAACAAAAGAAAAGAAATCGTAAACCAATCAATCGACCAAACGCATTGACAAATTTGCTTTCTCTAAAGATTTCTACGACATCTCCTACATAATTAATTGCACCTTATTCTCAAAGAAGGACACGTTTTCTACATCCATCGCGAGTAAAATGTTTCCTCGGTTGGTTAACTTTCCAGAGGATTTTCCAATGATCGAAATCGACCGAACGATCGGAAAAGGTAGGCTAAAACTCACTTTTCTTACCGCCGGCGACCGAGATTTCCACTCACAATAGTGTAGTATACTTCATCAATCAAGAGCTTTCCCCCTGATTCATTCCGACTGAAGAACACCAGGCTTTCCCATGATCGATAAAAAACAAGGCGTTCGACGATTTTAATTAACCCTGAATATCGTTTCCGCCGACAATTGGATTTCTCACAGTCTCTCGCATCTAACAATTTTTTTTTTTTTTATTTTTTTAGACTTTAGAAATCGTGCGTATGATAGAAGTATTTTTAAAAATTTAAAAATGGTGCTTTAGCTCGAACAAAATACGCGTGGCCAAGTGCGTATTGTGTATATCGATACGCTGAAACAAATGAGCGAAACGACTCGGCGCAAACCACGGACCACAAAGTGTTAATCAATTTGTATCGAGCCTTAACTCCTCTTGCACGCACATCGAGAACTTTTTTATCCCAAAATTGCGATATTTTCTCAGTTTTAAGTATATTTAAGTATAACTCAGGCAAAACAAATAGTAAATTTGTTACTTCTCAATAATTTCTATCCATCTATCAGTGATATCATACTGACGAGTTCAAAAAGAAAGCGGCGAATTATTGTATACGGTCTGGTCACTCGTTATGGTCCGCAATCAGTTGCCAACGCAATAGGCCTCAACACACACACACACACATGGTATCGCGTAACTCACACGATAGAATCGAAGAGCAGATGATTCTACGTGCAAAAGTCTTAAAAAATAAAATTAAAGTCGGAAATTTATCAATTGTCAATTGAGTATACATTTGTGTATATGCAATAAAAACTAATGTGTATATGAAATTATCCATCCGTAATTTGCCCCGATCAAAATATTCTGATCAATGAGAAGTACCAATGTGCCATGTATGAAAGACAAAAGACGAAAGTCCTAGTCCTAGCCCTCGCTTTTGACGAATATTAATCATGAAACATCCCGCTTCGTGATACGAACGAGCATAACCTATCAACGCAAGTCAAAATTCTTCAGTGAAATCAAAGTCGTTGGAACGGTTGCACCACGAGCAGAATCGCGATAGAAAATGAGGTTCACGCGCGGAACAGGAGGCGGTTGGTTGCATTATTCGTGGCATTTTTATCGGTGCCGGTTGGCCTTGCGGACGTTACCTCCGTGTTCCATTCACTGCTGCAAAACAGGAGAGATCGTCGAGCTCGAGACGAAGATCTCTGCTAACGAGCCACGATTCCCGCTGGCTCGTTCGTCTTCGCGGTGAAAGAGTCGTCCGTCCGCGGCTCCTCCGTCCTCTAATATACGATCCTGTCGGGACTCGCGCGTGTAAAAGGATCCCGCGTGTCAAAGCAGGAACTTTAGCCGCGCCAACCGCCATCTTATCGCCGGCACAGTTTCTCTTCCATTACGCGCCTATTTTTTCTATTCTCCGCAGAGATAGACTATTTCCTATTCACGCAAGTTGAGGTACATTTCATCTTTGTAATTCCAAACTCGTCAAATTTATAAATTCATAATTATTTTCGTCGTGGTCGATTGTGCAAACGATTTCGCATTTGGACAATTTTGAATCGAGATTCTCGAATTTTGGGAAAAATCGCGGCGATCACGGAGATTACTAGACAAAGTGATATTATAAATATGAATTTTTATCTGCTTTAGCAAGTGATCCTCTGCAAGTCTGCAAGCTGTTCTAAAGTGACGAAGAAGTTTTAACAAATCTTCGAGGATCAACATCGAACGCTCGTTTTCGATATTGAAGATTTATTGTTGGAAAGAACCGAAGTCACTGGCGAGGTCGATCTATTTATGTATCTATTTTGATCTTCCAAGTCTGAAACGACAATTTTACGCGACTTTGAAACAAGTCACGCAACCGATTCTTGAAATCACAAATTTTACGTTTCATAAATTTCCCATTTTCACAGACACACTTTGAGAAGGTCTTTTAAAGAAGAGTTACATTAATTTCAATCGTCTGACTGAACAGATTATATCTTTTAACATAAAATGTACAGTATATCCTGCAAGTCGTCGATCTTAACCCTTTGATCTGTAACATCGAGTTACACTCGTGGTGTAGAAATTACGGTTTCGATTCGAAAGAAAAAGCAAACTCGTAGTCCTGTGGAATTTTCAATTTGTGCTGAAGATTAATGAATGCATAACGACGTTGCAATAAATAATGCTTCTCGCTGAAGACTGAGAAGAAAATCACGAGGCAAGGGATTAATCAACCTCAAACAATTTCCAAATATCATCTCTGTCTATTACTCATACACAGTGGTTACAAAAAAATATCTGCACACCATTAGATCTATTGTATACGCTAAATATATTTTGATGTAAAAAAAAAAAAAAATTTGAATTTCAATGGAATATAGAACCCGAAATAAACTGGAAAATAAGAACATGTATCGATGCTACTTGTAGCTCCGCTGTGCGTAAAATCTACGACAGAATACATCACGCGTAAAATATATCGATAACTCTCGATTGAAACTCGCTGCACACGAACTCTGCAGAAGAGTTTCATTCCCTTGTTGGTTTCACCGCGGGCGAGATACGAACGGAAGATATGTACGTAGCCGAGACGGAAGGACTAATTCGCACCAGCTCGTTTCCAAGACATTCAATTAGGCTTGTGTTAGCGGCGAGCAACACGGTTCCTGCAGTTTGTTTCTCTGATTTTACCAGCTGGTTCGTTTTACTCGAGGTGAACGTCGAGTCATCGTTCGCTATTCCGCACGGCGATTAATCGAGGAATTACGCGAGCCGGCTCGTGCTGGCAACTGATTACATGCATATTTAATAAACGAGCGGGCAAAGTAGCCTGTTCCCTCGTCGGTACTCTCTTCTCTTTTAGAGAAGGGACTTTTTCCTCGGGGAAAACCGTTCGTGAGATTCGTGAGCGTCCCGTTAAGAAACCAGTTAAATTTTTGGAAACCCGTTACGCTCGAACTGTTTACATCAACATCTGTACAACGAGAGAGAGAGAACGTGTCGATAACATGTGGTTGATCCGCGGCTAATGGTAATTCCGAGACGTGAAAGTTGTACGATTGGTATACAGAGGAATTTGAGAAATTTTTCGAGGAATTCTCTCTCGTGTCGTTGCTGTTTATAATTTTTAATCTTTCGTTGCTTACAAAACGTGCAACACTCAGAAGCCAATCTCTGAAACTATCACAATTTCTGTTTTTTTTATTTTTATTTTCTTTTCGCTAAGAGTCATTAGTACCGTAGCATCAACGAAGTTAAATATCACACAGTGAAGAATTTGACTAAATTTGACTAGTCTTTCGCTTATAAAAAAATTATAAAAATTCAGTTACTTCCTTTTTCCTCGTTTCCACATTACTCTCTCTTAATTTCCGTTTTAAATCAGAAAAAAAGTACTTCTCTGCATTTTAAATTCGTAGACCTGCACTTTAATTACACAATTAAGCGCGTTTCTGCAGGTTCGTTCCGATCAACATCCGATAAGAATCTTTAACGACGTTATCCGACAATCTACACGCCGGGCTCGTAGACATACTGATCGATGACGAATGGTAGCGTGCCGCGGACGGGACGCGCGTCGTGCACGATCGTCGAGCCTGTATATCCGATCAAGGAATCGAACAAGCGGATACCGGAGTAGAACGCGCGCCACCGTGCACCATAAGCCGCCTCGAACCGTTATACCACACGTTCGTAACACACAAACTATCGGCATTATTTTCTAATGGTTCTCTCTGGTGCAGTTCGCAGGTCCTAATTTCTCTCGAGTAGTTTTTAATACTCGAGGCCTCGCCAAGATCGGTTTCGTTCTGTTTTCACAATTGAGTGGAACAATTATTCATCGGGCACCATTCGTCGATAGCTGATCCCGCGTGTCTTTGATACGACAGGGACTAATTAATGCAACTGGCACGCTTGTCTGTTTCTTCGATCGAGTGGGAACATTTTCGAAGGTTCTTTCTGCTTCGTTTCACGTGCGCGGAAATCGAAGTGCGTAACTTCGAAGTGACTTTTGAAGACAGAACAAAGAAATATATTGTGAATGTTTGTATCACGCGAAACTGACTTCTACCGTACGTAAAATTCTTTAATAATTAATAGGACCAATATTTTGTTTCCCACTGATTTTTATATATATTATTTCTATTTAATTTTCTAAATATAAATTTCTATTTAATATAAATTTAATTATAAATTTCTATTTAATATAATTGTAACTTTTCTTTCAAAAGGGGTTACAAGTTGAATGAAGCCAAATTAAGTGAAATTCTTTTTTAACATAATTTAAAAATCGAAAGCTATTAATTAAAGGTTCGTTTCGTCGATTAAACATCATCAGTAGCCTACCTCGCGTGTATATTATATTATCACGATTTAAATTTACAATTTTTTTCAAATGAATACTTCAAAGAATTCTCGCAATATCTCAAAATATTCCCACTTCGTAATTATAATGTTTGGCGAGAGAATTTCTGATCGTTTGAAAAGATACTTAACTCACTCTACGTTCGAAAGAAATTCATTTCGACTTTTACACTTTGTCACGCGACAACGCGAAACGAACAAACATTTTGTCCAACTATCGTTACTTTGCCGTGTTCCTACTTATTTTCCCGGATCATTTGGGTCACAAGAATTTGCGCGACGTATTGTTACGTCGCGTACACCGTTACGCGGTTTGCAACACCTCCGAGTCACAGTATTATCTCTTTAATGTATTCCTCGGCTGCTAACGTTAATTCCATTGAACTTATGCAACGTGTGTTCCTCAAAATTACTAATTTCATTCGCTAATTTCTATAGCCGAATCCGCCTGTTGTCGCTGTACCAATCTCTATCAAACACTCACGAATATATTTAACGACTTTTGCGCAAAATTTTCCACATTTCCGAATACTTTGTTATTTTTAAACGTGTTCTGGTTGTTTCCATTTCAAATATGCTCGTAGTTTCCCCTATGTATAAATATTTTATATTCATTCGTCTCCGTGCAAATAAATCGATCGATAAACTGCAGACTTTTGTGTAAATTCATGTTTTTGAACATGTGGTTGAAAGAAAATTGTTCAGAACGAAATATTATACTTTACGCACTTTCTCATGCCGCGTTTCAAAATTTCTCTAAAATTTTATTGAATTCATCAAAATGCGCGACAAGTTGCCGTTTTCATCGCAAAGCAACCGACTTCAAGTTTATCGAAGGAAACCGTATCAATTTATATTACATTCATTACATTTCCAATGAGGAAATTCAATGACAATCAACATTCAATTTAGTATCAAGATTAGCAAAAAATATTCGAATGAATATTTCGTATATTAGAATATATAGATATTAAAATTATTAGAACCAAATAATTGAGTTGACCCAACGTACGAACCGTTGTTAAATAATTTCCCCCATTTTCCTCAACAACCAACATCTCAGTTGCACAATTCACGCAAAGCGGCTGTTAATTCCCGGTTTTCGTCTTAATCGCTGGAAAAACAGTTGCACGCGATACACGAACAATCGCTCGTCGGTGAGAGCAACAGGCAGAGTCATGTAAAAGTGGATGTCCTGTTAATGGGGAAACAACAACCGCGTTATCTCAGCTAACACGCGGAAGAGCAGCTGTCGCACGACCGGCCTAACTTCCTATACGTCTCGTTTAAACGCCGATCACGAAACCAAAATCGCGGCAAAGTCCTTCCTATACCGTAACGCGTAATTGCACAACACGTTCCGCGACAAGTATTTTCTCCCTTCTCGAGGCGACGAATTAGAAAGTGTTTAACGCGTTTGCAGCCGCGTTTGCGCGTGGCTCGCACGATGCAAATGTCGCCGTTTGCACAAGCAAGTCGAAACTCCCGGGAAAAACCCCCGTCAAAAACAACAAGAGTCGCGGCTACCACACGTTTCTCGCCTTGTGAAACTTAGGCGAAACTTGGACAATCGCGCGGCTCTTTTCCTTCTTTCAAACGAAATTAGAATGTACGGTGAAAACGGTGGTACCTCCAAAGGTACCTCCAATGAATATCGAGAACAACGTGTATAATATTCGCACTTGAATCAAAATTTTTAAAAAAAGTAGAGATTTAAATTTGCAATTCCACACCGAATGTGAGATTAGATCTCTACTGCAATTATAAATCTCTAAATCTTCGCTCGCGCGCGGTACAAAATATTTCGCTAAACTGAAATTTTTAACTCTGTCGCTCAACAGATTCTATCACTTGTATCACTTTGTCCCCCGAGTTCCTGGTTTTTCGAAGACACGCCACGATGCTTCGAAAAAATTCTCCAAAATTTAGAGAAGACGACGAAACGAAAACGAAAAAACTCACCCTCAGATCGCGTTTCCACGACGGCGAGGAGTAACACCGCAGCCGCCAGCAGCATCGGCAGCAGTTTCGTGAACCAAAGCCTCCACATGTCTTTGCCCATCTGTTTCTTTCCCGCGGTGGCACGGATCTCCGCTGCACGAAAATTACCAATGGAAGACGAACACTTTCATGTAAATCGGTTCGTACACGAGGAACGTTAGCCCGTTACATCGGCACCAAGATCGTCGACGATTCGCGTTCCCCGCACTTCGAATTTCCCCCGTGTATCGAGCCACCCTCGACCCTCGAGTCGAACAAAATCGAAGGACACGCCAAAGAGGACCAGCCAAAGTGAAACAAGGAAAAGAAAACGAAAAAGAAAAGAAGAAACGACGAATCAACCGACAAACTAAATTTCTTATCCTTTCTTTCAATTGGACGTAAACTAGAAGAAAATGTATTGACTGAATCGTTTCTTCTTTCGGTCCACAGTCTATCCACGAGAAGACACGACGACGAAAAATTTGTCCACCTGGTCACCAGACAGAGAGAAAGAGAGAGAGAGAGAGAGAGAGAGCGGTTAACGAGAGCTCCGGTACTCGACGAGCGGAGCAACCGACCGATTGACCTTTCTCCGGGTGCGTAACTTTGTCTGTGTCCCGGTGAGGACTGAAGGGGAAGCAAGGCCCGCCGCCGGCTGTTGGGAACCGGAGAAAGGTGTATCGAGAGAGAGGCCAGAGGCGAGCCGGTAAGGCCCCTTCTTCTATCGCTTCTGTTCCCCTACTCTCTCGATCGCGATTACACCGTGTTCCTCTCTCCTCCACCGCAGCGCCATGATTATTTTGAATAAAATATTTGGAAAATGATTGCCTGAGTAATATCGAAATGAAATGAAATGATTTGTATCCGAGACTTTTCGAGAATTTCGTTTGGAAGAACGATGTCCGTCACTGCGGGAGTTTTGTGAAAGAAGAATTGATAGAGAGATAACGAGAAATTATAGAAAATGAACGTAACAACGTCTTCCTAGTTTGAAATGATCGGAATAATTGCAACCCTTTGGAATATTTGCAATTTAAAATAATTATTCCGGACATTTGTGATCTATTAAGGAATCGAATTAAATTCCGAGCAATATTGAGAATAAATGTCGATAAAACAATCTGTATTTAGGGTAAATCATGAAATCGCGGAATAATTCGCGAGCGACGATCAAGAATCTTACATTTATTAATATATGAAAGGATCAGAAGTCTATTGTGTGGTGATGGAAATCGGCTATCAATTAAAACTATCAGAACAGTTTAGTTATTAATTTTGATAATATATATTTTAAACGGCAAAATTACTTTAATAATATTTCCTGTAAAATTCCCTTAATAATATTACTTTTCTGTTGAGTGAAGATTTTGTCAAAAAAGGATATTTCATTGTAATTAATTAGTTTTAATAAAGAATAGTAAATATTTAAATTGAGATTTGATAAATTGTAATGCTTATGTTCAGACATGAACAATTTTAAATCGCGATGCAAATGGATTAATATAAAATAACGACAAGACTGCAGGTTTTTATGCATGTTTTTATGGAAAATTTGATGAAATAACCAAAGTTGGATACTCGTCATAATATTCAGTAGACGAGGCGAATTTCTACTTTGTAAAAATATAAAATCACAGTCTAGTAACGACATGCGTAAAACACGACATTTAACACTCTCTCGCTTTGAAAGCAAACCGACCAAAAAAAAAAAAAAAAAAAAACAAATTGCTTTTCGAAAGTACTTTCCCTGAAACTACTGCAACTTTTATTTCGACTAAAACTCTCTCAGCTGTGTCATGGGTCGGTCAAGTTCTTTCCTATTTTCATTGTCTTCCTTGTCGCCTGTCCCAATTGTCTCTGCCCTCTTTCCTTTTTGCTCGATTATTATTGTTATTTTAATTGCACGCGCGTATTTACGTTCCTCGCGTCAACTTTATGGCGGACTATACCGCGGCCTTGCGCACTATCTCTTCGAGGTATCCTTGTCGTGGAAAGACGACGGTAGAAGGAGATGTTTGGAGACGCAGAAAGAGTAGGGGATTTCTGGGAGAACCGAGGGAGTTCTCGATTCGGTGGAGGTGTAATTAGTGGACATTGAAAATGGGAATAGTGGGATTGCAGGTATATAATTGAAGAAGTGTGCGTTTGGTACACAAATTGACACGCGGAGAAATGTAGAAATGGCGGAAACTATTGGCTCGTGACACAAATTCGTCCCGTCTTTGTATTTATCGTGGATACCTGTGTATTTATCTCTAAAGATTTTTATAAGTATATTTATCTAAATGTACCTCAGATATTGTAAAATACGAATCGTGTATATTACTGCATCTATACATCGCAAGTCTATATTTTATATAATTTTCTATTTCTAGTCCATTTGCGATCTGATATTTCCGTGGATCGAAGGAAGACAGAAATAATACGAAAATCACAAAATAACTGGAAATAGTCTAATTTGAAAATTAGAGACACTTGGAAATAAATTAAAAATTGGAGAAACATAAAAACAATGTAACTTTAAAAGAATGAGCGAACATTGAAACTGACACTCGACCAACATTTAGAAATATACAGGAATTGATAAAAATATAGAAAAAAAAAATTAAGCACACAGGACTTAAAGGCAGGTCGTCTACTAAAAATTCTCCACTAGCCTTCAATTTTTAACGAAGCTTAAGAGACTGAAAATCGAAAAATATACTTCCAAGAAAAATACTGTTTACGATTGAAAGCAAAGCGCGACAGAAAATATTCCAAAAGAAAGTTGTTCGATTAATTCCAGCGGCAAGCGAGGTTCGTTCGTTTTTGCCTCTTTCCAGTACCAGCACTTTCGAGCTGTATTACAAGACCACCCGTTACGTGATAATTCTAGCTGGTGTACCAGCGACTCGAGACAGCTGTTACATTCGTTTTAATTTACTCGTCAAACCTCTGCTTTCCTAAGTGACAAAACCAATTCTCGATCATTTTCCGCCGCGATAAACCGCAAGATCGCCAGCCGAATTATCAGGAAGATGATTGACAACTAGTTTGAATGGCACGCTCGTTTTACGTCGATAATAACGCCAGAAAACTATTCTAAAAATCCAACAATGTGCTGATTATCTGTGAACATCTCATCTAAAATCTGACGGATTGAAGATCAAATCAATTTGCCTCAACGTAACATAATGTACAGTATTCGATGGGAATTACTTTCAAAAATAACGGAGAGAAAAGTTTAAAAGAGAAAAGTAATTTATGCAAAAACGAGGATCTGTCTGCGAGCTGTCCCTTTCTTCAAGTTTCAAGTGTCAAATTTTTGTCAAGTTTCACCGCGACGTTTCCATCTGAATAGGTAAATAAAAATTCACCGAGAGAATTCAACAACGAGAAAGTGAATTTTTATTTTAAATGAAAGATTCTAACGTGTATTTGTTACATTTTATCGGGAAAATAGAAAAATTATTTCGTACGCTGCAGCAGATTCTTTTACTCCTATACATAGAGATTTTCAAATTTTATTGAATATATGAAATACTCTACTCTCAAAGATGCAATTTATTACAGGAGGAATTTGCTTGCGTACTGAAACGACATGTTGATCGATTACTGTTCCATGTTCTATAAATTCAATAAACCAGCATATATGATTATCAACTAAAGAATTCTAGTTATCTCATCGTCCGATTCAATGTAATTTCCCTCTGAATCCCGATGTGTTAATGAAGAATTTCAACTTTAAGAAAAGGAACTTCAACGTCATGAAATCGTTCAATTTGTATTCTCTCCTCCCCCCTCCAATCTTAAAATATTAATAAAGAATCTTGATTTTAAGAAAAAAACTTCAACGTCGTAAAAGACGTCAACATGAATAAAAAGAGAACTCGGTCGATAAAATCTCTCTCAGTTTTCGATGGATCCTACTTTCCGTCAGCATCCCACCCACGAAGCACCGAAACCATCCTATCACATCCGAATATCGCGGCGAAACCACTTTCGAAACGTCCTGTACACGTGTGCGAGATCCAGCCTCCAGAACGCTGTTAAAGCCAACCTTGCCTCGTATTTCCCGATAAGGTGGTCCACCTGTTGACCGCGTCGAACTGAATGAACCGGTGCGCGATTCTTGAAAGAAGCTGTACGTATGTATGTATGTACGTTCGACTCGAGGTGGGAGGTTCGCATTATAGGTGGCGACCCGAGGGACCTACATTCACCAACGAACGCTTCTCTCTCTCTCTCTCTCTCTCTCTCTCTCTCTCTCTCTCTCTCTCTCTCCTTCGTCTCGGTGTCCGGGCTCGTCTCCACCGAGATATTCGTGTCGATGTCGGTTCACTTCGCTTGCCCGCCGATTCTCGAATTCCGTCGCCGAGATTCCACTGGAGAAATTACTCCCTTCCTTCGTGCTTCTTTCTCTTTTCCGCGTCCTTTTCTTTTTTCTTTTTCTTTCTTATTTTTCTTTCTCCTTCTCCGTCTGTTCGATCGTTTCTTTGCATCTCGCGGAGGAGCCGGTCACGCTCACGGACCGCGAAATTGAACGACGATGCCAAACCGGAGAAAATGAGCACTGGGAGAGAGAGCCTGACGTATATCGTAAAGGCGTATCACGCCTTCCAAATGTTGCGATATGTAATTTACTTTCGACAGCGTATTTCCTAGCTCATATTTATCGTAACACGCGTTCTTCTCATCGAATTCGTAGGTTAATTGATGTTCGCTTTATTATTGAAGCCTTTGATATTTTGTCGCCTCCCGTAACTATGAAAAGATGATATATATAACCGAAAAATGTAAACCGTGACAATTGAAGATCACGAAAACTCGGTCAGCGAGAAACTTGCACTAATTGTTGAAAATTTTCTATGTTTAAGTTAAGGTGTTTCACGTTTATTGTTCCATAGAACATTTAGAATATTTTACTACGCAACAAAACTATTTGGGATCGCAATATTTCGACCCCAATCGACGAACCATTGCATCACGAATATTCTTAGCAAATCTTAACCGCACGCTCGTCTGCGTAAACAAATGCAGCTTTTCACCTGCAACACCTTGAATTTCACACCCTGTGTACGCATCGTTTCGTCGTTCTTCCGCATAGCTCGAAAAGTGGAGACAAAGTTAAAAAAGTAGCTGGACAACGAACTTTCTAATTCTGATTCGAAGGCATCGGTTCCATCTAACAAGCGTAAAAAAAAGGCCAATGTGGTACGATCGACGATATCTACAACTACCTGTCGAAGAAAAATCCACTTTATATTCTTACGATCTGAACTGAAGAAATGGAATTTAGACAGAAACTTGTCTCATCTACTAAACGTTGAATCTTTCCATGAGCAAAGTGTGATTTTTCTAACAGTTTATTATTATCCACGGTTCTATTTCAAGAACAGGTAAAAAATGATAATAGTGGAAAATGATCAATTGCCAACAACTTTTTGTAAATAATATTCCACTTTAGAGTTTTACTTTTATGCATAACATGTACTTTGTAGATCCTGTATGTTTCCTTGGCGGTGCGATCGATCAACTAAATTTAATAAATTTAATAAATTTCGACAAATTTTCCAAAAAGGCACGAACATCTACGATTCAGTGATCGCGATAGGACTGCAGCTAACGAAGAACGTGTAAACATCAATTTCAAAACACTTGGAAGTATTCTGAATATCGTTTTCAAATATAAAGAATCGGGATTCGATTAAGAACCTTGAATTATGGATCTCAAATTTTGATAGGTCTTCAGTCGTGAAATATCGTTTCGCAATCGTTTCGTATTTATACTTCGATACGAGACAAGCTAATCATTCTTGGATATTGTACTTCCATTTGAGACTAATGGCAAGGCAAATGAGTTTCTAGAAATGTCGACGTAATTGGCAAACCGAAGATTCTTCCTGGCGTCTCGCAGACTCTTAACTTTCTGTTAACGAATTCTCGACTTTCTGTTCGAACGAAAGTTGGTGGTGACTGGAAATTCCGATCAACAGACTGTGTGAATTTTTGTACGAATTCAGGTCGTTGTGAATATGATTTAAGAAATAGAGAGAGTCGTTCCACCCCCTCTCCCTCTGAATTTCGTAACAAATACTCTGGTTTCGGATATTCTGGAAAGTCTGTAAAATTTGTGAAAATTTTCAGTCGCCTATTTGAAGAACCATATTGTCCAAATACGGTCAATTTACTTGAAAAGTTTTATCGGAGCAGAACTCCTATGGTCAGTGACCTAATCCCTTCCTGAAATTCTACCAACCAGTTCGATTGATCGGATCGGCGCTAGTTTACCTAAAAGACCTCGATTTTCGCTTAATTTGCAACGAGCCATGGACAGAACTCGCTGTACTCGTGAAACGAAATCGGTTCGACGCGCAGTAATTGAGAACGGTGGACACAGTGAAAGTTAATTAACTTACGGACGAATTTGGAATGTGAATCTTGGCAATTAAACGTTAGAATATACCGAAAACAGCAGCGGCTTGTTGACTACAAATTCGAATATTTATCATTCTACAGAAACGATCGTTGTTTTCTTCCTTCGTGGCTTTTATAGATTACAAATAGAGAAATCTCGACTACAGATAATCCGTCGTAAAAACTCAACCTGATAATATAATTATTAATTTGGTATAAAATTAAAATTGAATGTAACTATGAAGTCTGATAACTACTAATAACGTAAATTAAATACACGTAGAACCGTGGTACTTGAGATCAACTATGAAAGTGAATGAACAACTGAGTAGTAAATTCTAATATTATATCGAAACTCGAGCAACAATTATGCAAAGTATATCCTTTTAAAATCAATAATTAGTCAATTTTAACTAACCGCACCTAAAAAACCTAATCGCGATCGCAGCCAATCAGCTCATACTATTTGCTATACAATTCATAATTTATTATATAATGACTCGTTGTGGCCATGATCGTACTATGATTCATCGTCTATGCAATACTTAAAATTTCGATAAAAAAAAAAATGGAGTTCCATCAATACAATTAGAAATTGTATACTAAATGATGATATGATTGCCCAGGTCTCACCACGTGGAGGTTGCTGCGATTGGAGACCCACCCTATCCACGGCCCGTCCACCCTCCTTTTACGAATAAAAATTTACTCATTTAAGACATTCGTTTACAAGCAAATCCTCCTTTTGATATACCACTTGCACAAACGTTCAACTTCTTGATCGTTATACAGGGACATCAAAAGGAATTTCAGGAAAAACCGACGCGAAAAGCTAAGCTGAAAATAAAAATTCAATTTGATATCAAACTGATCGTATAACTCCATGCGAGACGCTATTTTGTGTCATCATATATCAATATTTTACAATTTCACTGACACAAAAAATGTAAAATAATTGATATAGTTGAAATAAAAAAATTGAAAAAGTGAAATGTGTCCCACAAAGAATTACACTATATTATCTACTTAATACTGCTCTACTCTACACCAAGCTTTCTACATTACTCTTAGTGCTTAAATACTAGTCTTAATTACACATGCATTAATTGTAAAATAGTACACATGCATTATAAATACAAACATATAAGTATTTATCTACTTTTATGCCAAGATTCTAATTAAGGCCTCCCAGCCCCTAAATTCAATTTGAAGCCTAAAAACCTATTACAAATCTCAGTTCACTTATACATTTAACTTCATAGTCAACATGAAGAAGTTGATCTATCTATCTATCAACAATTTAAAGACTATCATGGATCCTTTGAAATAATATCTCTATTCTTTCAAATTCATTTCATCGAAACTTTAAACTTTTTTTAGAGGCCATCTATGATTTCTTCACAAGTCACAAAAGTTTCTTTTTATATAAGAACATCTATTTGAAATCTATTGAACAATTTCTTTAAAAAGCTGTCAGAAATCTAAAGAATGTATAAATTCTTTCTGTTTTTATAAAAAACCAAAGATCTTTTTATGTATCCTATTTATCTAAAGATCTAAATATCATTTAAATACAAGGGAAAGGAATAGGATATTGTACAGGATATGTGTCTTCTCCTGGTAATCCTACACCTCCTGAAACAAACTCAAATTTTAGTAAAAAATTTAGTAAAAATCTTTCTAAGAAACGAGACTAAAATATCATTATTTTTTTTCATTTAGACATTGTCTTCAATATATAAAATTGCTATTTCCCAAAATCCTGTAAGAGACTTGTTTATTAGATTAATACCTTAAAAAATATTTATATTAGAAAGAACACGAAAGAAAATGAAATTTTCAAAATATTATGTTAACTTGATTTGAATACTGAGATGAAAATATACATGAAATTATTTAATAAATTCATTTAAAAATATTAAGATATTAAGTATTAAATAAAAAATATAAAAAATTTTAAAAACAGATACAAACAATATCAAATTTTAAAAACCGATACAAATTTATCATTTAGCAGTATTTTCAGTAATAAACGCTCTGATAAGTAAGGGATGCTGAAAAATGCAACACTAATGACAAAAATCCCAGTGCAACCATATTGATGGTTGCTGACGAACGATTGATGATCCAGGTGCAGGAACATATTTCCACAATTTTAGTGGAAGAGTATGGGCACTTTATGAACGCAACACTACTTTAAAAACGCGATTGTTCAATGCGACACTAATTACAAAAATAACGAGAAATTTTTAGCTCTTAAAAAAAAGAATTCAATAAAAAGTTACGATTTCCGCGTACAAAAATAAAAATTAATCATGCAAACTCAACTTGAAACAAGAAAAAACACAACAAATTCAAATATAACTTTTTAAGAAATAAAAGTGATTAGCAATGAAATATTTTAAGAACAACTAAGCAAAATTCTATGATTTATAACGTTAAAATAAACACCCGAAGTCTATTCTTTCGCAACGCTAATTTTAACTATTCTAATTATTTCATGACTCTATTTCGACCGATATTGATCATTCGCAACACTAATGAAAAAAACCGCGATTCGCCCAACCTAGGGCCGACAAATACATCGGCCAAAAAAAAGAAAAAAAAATACTACAAATACTAAGCGAGCATAGTGACAAAGTAGTAACAAGAATGACTTTCCATGCTCTAGATAGATTTCCCATCAAGAGGATGATAAGCCATTTGTTGCAGCCCTCTTCTATGGCAGTTTGCCGGGCCTCTTCTTTCTTCGGGCGCAATGCCCGCTGAAATTTACATCTAAGCTCGAGTCTTTCTAATCGCAAACCAAAAAATAACTTATAAAGATGAAATAAAAAGACAAATCGCGGCGGCTAATTGAATCACACATGGACGACCAACGATCGTTGGTGATCGTTGTCCGTTCGCACGTGCGTGCTCGAGCAATACCTACATAAACGTTCGTTTCGGGACCTACTCGCGACCTATCCGCGACCGCGACCGCGATACTAAATTCGAAAAATCGAAGAGTAAACCCAGAAACAAGTGGCATGCTCCATTTGTACCAGTTTTACTGTC
>NW_025110326.1:154644-300798 GCF_011392965.1 Frieseomelitta varia | reverse complement strand
GAAACAGGTTGGACACGCGAAAAGGGGACACGCGACCAGAGACTGTGCCAACCTGCCCGGCCCTACCTACTTATAATTAAACACATTCACACCAGAAAGTAAGCTACCTATCCTAAACAGTCGCCCTATATTTAAAAAATGGCAAAACAGGCACACCAACACATTCATTCAACGATTCTCACACATACCACTCGGGCGCGACCTAAACTAGAGAGACGTCCCGGGACACCTCCGACACCCGAGTTTAACACACAACTTTCACACTCTAATTTACGTACCATTTTTCCTGAAATCGACTGATGACCGCTAGCGACCATTGTGTAAAATCAGAGATGCAGAAAAGTATGATACATTTCAATTTCAAATTTAATTTTTTTTTTAATTAAACACTCGTTGCATTAATTGTAAATCATATGTAAATATATTATCTGAGGAAACGATATTATCGACATAGATGGTACGAAATTTAAATATCACTTAAATGTCATTATTATATTATGTCATACATCGTTGTCGTACCGATTCTAAAGCTTATTGACTTTGTTCAAAATTATATTGTTTAAAATAACAGTAAAAACGACGCAATTCCACAGCCTAACACACATACACACATTGTGGAAAATACGTCGTGCACGATACACTAACGCATCATCAGTCGCTAAGAAATTGTTAAGCTTATAAACTATGATCATCATGCCCATTGCCTCTCTCCCACCCAAGTAGCACCTGGGCACGTGAGTGAAGTCGTGGCAATGAACACGGAAGGGGTTAAACCTGAAAATCCTGACTAAAAAATAATTAATATATCCATTTTGTATCTAACGTTCTAACATTTACGTTATGTTATTTAATTTGAAATTTTTATTCTTATTTTAAAAATTTAATCTACCTCACAAATTTGTTACTTTGTTACTTTGTTAATTTCATTAATTACTGAAATGCATAATTTGAATAAAAGAACAATTAATACATTTACTGAAAAACGAATTGAAATTCAAAAAGTAATGTCATATGCTAAATATTAATGGAAATATCCTCAGGTGATTCCTTCAATCAAAGCACGTCTTTAAAAACATAAAAGCAGTGTTCAAACCTCGTTGCTTTGATTCCAAAATCTACCTGTCGCGAAGTGTTTTCTTGCACGTAAGAAATACATTCTTGAACGAGTAAAATTCTTGTTTCAAAGAAACAAATTTCTCTTGAATTTTATAGAGATTCATATTGAAAATCATATTGTTACAAGTATCATCATTAACATCATAATAATTTCAATTACATAATTGTAATTTTCACAGAAACTGAAGATGGTATCCGACTTCTCTACTACAAAATACTTATTCAAAATCATTTGAATATTCATCATTTAGTCATCTTATATTCTTATGGACATTTAATCTTTCCGAACAATTATATTGTATATTTAATTATAATCTTCATTATTCATATCAATTTTTTTTAATTATTTAATATTATATCAATATTATACTCATACTTGTCAACAATTTAAAACGCGATGTGCAAGAAAACCTATCCTGAACTAATAAATAAAACAAAAACAAGAAAATATTACTACACATGGGTATAATGAATACCCATGGTCACTGTGCTCGTAAAAAATTCTACGTATACAACTCGTCACCCGTGTCGATTTGGACCTTTCATCCTACGACATGATTGAGTGACAAGAGGAACAGAAATGCATGCGACTCACAGTTGAAGCAAGAATGTTGTCAGTAACCAGGAAGATTCTCAGATAGAAATCACAGAATTATATGGAAGGAAAAGATCTGTAACAAAATATAGAATATCACAATTTATTCTCAAAAACATATTATTTGATTAATGATCAAGATAAAATGCAAGAAACAAAATTAATTGATATGCAATATACAAAGATACTCACATTTTAAAATTTGACAGTATCACCAGATCTATTACAGAGTAGAGACATGTAAAGGTTGTAAAAAACCTGTAGCAAAATGTGAAATATTACAATTTGTTCCCAGAAACATAGTGTTGATTATATATAAACAATTGAATTAATTGAAGTGCTATATGCCACAATGCTTACACTTTTTTGCTTTTAAAACTTTATTAGACCTCTCTCTGCAAATCTTTTGTGATGAACCTATAATAAAACATGAAATATTACAATATGTTTCAAAACAAAATTCCTAAAAAATGTGAAACAATTCAAAATTTTATATCATAATTTGAAGCACAATATAAAAGATACTTACGCTTTTGATCTCCTGACGAGACTGAATCCTCTTGAGGTGATTTTAATAAACCGAAAACGAATATTAATAGAATATATGAAATAAAAAAAGAAAAAAATAATCAACGCGACCGTTTAATTTACAATCGGCGAACAAACACTGACTCTAATTTCGCGTATGACTATTGGATTTAATGAGAGCTATTTGTTCTAAAAAAAATATTAAAAAACATTACGCAAAAAACACTGATTCTATCGATCGCATTGCACGCGATCACAAAAATTTTCTGAAAATAAAACTACATTAACAAAAGAGGATGGGAAAATGGCGAGTGTTTATTCCGGAAAATACTATTATTTTTCTATATTTAATTATTGTAAACTTTTTGTCGATGAAACAAAATTATATTAAAAAAATAAATTCTATAACAATTACAAAAATAAAAATTTCTTAGATGAAGCATAATAATATCGTTGGAAACCGCGGCTACTTTTAAATCAAAACATGTCTGAACGTACTTACTACAGTGGCGCCCTCATGGATTCTAAAAACTGTTAACTGTAATACTACGAGATTGCTATTGAAAAATTCAAACTTTTCCGAATGACTATGTTGAATTACTAAAAATTCTATTTAATTAAATATAAATCGAATCCAAAAAATGACTTGAAATAAAAAATTAACTTGAACTGTATTTCTAATTTCTTGACTGAATTTCTAATTTCGTCTCAGTATTCTCAGTAGAAATTATAAAATTATATTTCAGTATAAATCAAATACTTATCCATAGTTCAATAAAATTATATTATCCATAGTTCAATAAAAAGACAATAGATATATATATATACATACGTCTGCCTAGATTAAATCAAATGTTATTAAATTTGTCTTTGAAAGTAATACCATTGAAGTAGTTATAATGTAATCTGCATTAATTCAAGCCATCTCTGCTATCAATCAATGATCTGCACAAAAAAACCAAAGATCATGAAACTACAAAACTAAAATAAATTATTAAAATGAAGCATTAAATAAATTCGTATTCCATCTCAAAAACTTATGATATGATGAAAAAAATTATAGATATTAAAAAATTATAGAATGTTATTACAATTATGTTTAATAAGCTATTGAATAAATGTGTATTAATTAAACTAACCTAATAGTAATTTGTGATGGATAATAACAGCAATTAAAGTATGATGTAATTGAAATTAAATACTTTGAACAATGAAATACGTGCTGCCGCTATGCTTTCCAATAAGAGAATAACGTTCCCCGCCAAAATCTGGCTTAGCTGGTTTCTGATTGGTTGAGACGGCGCAGCTTCACTTACGTAAATGCGCGCGAAATTGAACGTCGCAAAAATTTTCTTATTCGACCAAAAAATATTATAATATTATACAATACTATATTATTAAAAAAATTATAATAAATATTTTAACTTTAAAGTATAAAAAATAATAAAATATAAAGTAATAATAAAGAAAACAGATTTGAAATTATTATGACTTTGTACTACGAACATCATGTATTGTTTAAATTTTAAAAATTTCTTTTAAAATAAAATAAATAAATTTAATGTTTCAAATATATTCATTTATTAAATTTTTAAAAAAATTTTTTATTGTTTTTATTAAAAAAGATTTATTTACAATTATAAATAATTGATATATCATTAGTATAACAATGATTTAGCATAGAAAAGTATTTCACTCTTATACACATGATCGACATCCGCTTTTCTTTGCCACGATCTTTCAGAAAAATTTCTTGAAACTGCAACGATTGCAACGAACGCAGCTATATTTATATCATGCACTGTAAGTTTATTATTTTACATATTAAGTATTTGAGATTATATAGGTTAGATATTCAATCTACTCCGGGTATATAAGAAATTAACTATTAAAATCATATTTAACAATTATTTGTTAAATATATCTTTTCTGAAATGTAAGATTTTAAGTGAACAAATTGAATTAAAATTTTCATTATTTTTATGTAATTACTGTATCTCCATTCTTGTTTAATAGAACAATGAAACAAATCAAAGGAAAAAATCGAGAAATGTGAAGGTGGGAATATTGATGAAAATTTATGGTGTGCACATGACTCAATCACATGTTCCAGTTTCGTTGAGTATTTTACAATCAAATATTTTTTTTACAATCATGCTTTATTCCTCATGACAGTTTTGTTTTTCACGCGAGATAAGAACAAAACAAGTTAACGTAATCCACATGTAACATCACATGTGAAAAAGAACAAAATTATTCGTTTTTGTTCCTTTCCTTTCTTTTCAAGTAAAGAATGAAAATAAAAAAGACGTATATGTATAAAATTTATTCTATTTCCATATCACAATCTGTAGATTGGTTATTTTCACCTAAATCAGTTGATTTACTTAATAAACTCTCCTTGTTTTCTGGCCTAATTTCTTTAGAAGGATTTTCTGCTTTTTCTTGAATTTTTGTTTGCATATCTTTGCTTTCTTTTGACTCTTTACTTGCTTTCAGTAATGCTTCATTTAAATGTTTCTTACCAAATCTTCTAAATTTAAAATTACTCATGTATTTTAATTCACCATTCCAATTCCTTAACATCTCACACTGAGTTTCATTCAAAATATCAGGAATTTCTGGAACAAGGAAAATTTGTACATTAGCACATATTAAAAATAAGTTTAATTGTAGTTTTTACCTATTCCGCATGTATTGTATTCTTCTTGTTCTCTTTCTTTGGTCATCCTAATGACATCTTCCCTACTAGCATGCTGTCTATTCCTTTTAGCACCGATAGATCTTTTGATAATAATTTGTTCCATTTCTTCATCATTTCTTGCTATATACCTTTAACACAAAATTATAACTAATTATATTATTAATTTATAATCTGTTTTACCTAATAAAATTTTTGTTTTACCTACGTTTCTAACAAATGTGCAGTTAACTCTGGAGTATATGGACACACATCTGAAACCATGTGTTCTTTGATCCATAACATTTTCTCTCCTATTAAATTCTGTTTTATTATACCATTCATTTTTGATTTCTGTCTATTTAATATTCTGAAACAAAGTATACATTTATTACATTTATTAATATGAAAAATATAGAATGAATAAAAAAATATATAATGAATAAAATATATGTAGAAAACCACTAGATTTAACAGTAATTCAACTTACTTTTTAGCTCTTTTTGCAATGGCAATAGACTTTCTGCTATTTGGATGTGTCATTTTTTTCGCTTTCAAAAATTCTTTCCTCATTGCAGTAGCCTAGAAAATAATACACTCAAACAAATACTCTATAATCTATTCATAGTATTTTAAATTTGTATTTCGTATGATATAAATTAACAATAGTCTTACCATGTCTATGAATTACTTTGATTAATATTTTAACCTTCAAGTACCATGTGTTTATTTACTATAAGTATCACTGGTACTTATAGTGGCGACGCCTATCGAGAGTAAAGGTAACATCGAGATACATGTACCTTTCCTAACATTTCCGATTCAAACTTCAAAATTTATTTCTTCTGTTTCGACATGTTCCTAGCTATTATTTTAAATATTATAATGATAACCTATTTTAGAGTGTTTAATTTTTAATAAACGCGTATTAATAAAATTTTACATGAAAAAAGCTCTTTGGAATCTATATTCAACGAACAGAAAACGAAAATTTAGAAGTGAACAATGGGAATGAAAGTATTTATCGTAATACTACTTCTACTGATTTTAATGTCGGATGGAACGGGTTTTGGTAGAAAAAGATCCGCTAAATGCCGCAGGGACAATAAACAGATTTTAAGTAAAAGCGGCCAGAATTCAACATCCGATTATTATTATTACTGTGACCCAACGGAATTTGGAATAGTACAAAAGATCCCGTATTTGCGCTGTTGTTCGCCATGTGACACAATAGAAATCGATTTCTCTTCCGCTTGTATTAGATGCGGAATGTGTCTTGCCATTGCTGAAAAGGTTAATCCTTCCTCATCATTCTCGTCTATTTATGTCTCTTTATTCGCATATTTTTTTTTTTAGATATATATATATATATATATATATATATATATATATATATATATATATATATAACAATTTCATATAAATTTTTAAAATTTATTGATATTCGTTTTCATATAAGAAATATCGAACTTGTACTTTTCAGATAAACCAAACGTTGCTAGATGTTCACGAAGTGTTGCCTAATGCATATTTAAACGATATGGAAATTGAACTTCTTCTGAGAACTATCTGTGATCATTCTTTTCAATTGTAAATGTTTGATAAGTTCTAAAAATTATACAGAAATATGAAAAATGCAAACTATTCATTAACATTAACTTTCGGATTACGAATGCCAAATCATTTCAATCCATCATAAATTTTTGGACTTTTGTGTGAAATTTGTTGTTGTTATTTTTTATATGAATTTATTATATAATAATTTTTTATATAAATTTATTTATGTACAATATCCGGAATATGTGTTCCGTCAGGCGATTACTAACGAATATATAACCCGGCATCCGTTGAGTAAATATTAAACGAATAAAATACTGTGTAAATCTGCCTAAAATACATGGTTCGTTAATGAAAAAGAAAGAGAAATGATCTATGATTTTTTTCACAGCTACGGCCTTCGTGAACTAAACGGAAAAAGATATATTTCTGACAAAGTACCTGGTTCTATTATAGTGTCCACATCCGCTGATGGACTTTGGGGAAAAAGGTCATTAAACATAAGTATATTCTACGCACGTACTTCTTTTAACATCTAATTTTATTTAGATTGAGCGATCTTTGTCATTATTATCTGGATGAAATCGGAGAAGTTTCATTATACCAGCAATGGCAACAATGGTGTAACGACAGTGATAAATTTCCCGATTTGTCCAACATCATTTGTCGGTAATACAAGAAATAAAATTTTCATTTCTAATGACATAATATTTATTAACAAAGTTTCTCACGCGTTTACATGATTTTAGAAGCGTACATAGTATATTGCGAGATTGTAGAAGCATGGAGAACGTAGAGAAGTACGAATCTCCGTTTAAAATCTACAACGCCAAAGTAAAAATCACAGCAGCTTATAAATATGGAAAACGTGGTTGAAGATAATATTTTTAGTGAAGAAAATAATATTTGATATTATTTTATTTTTGAATTATAATACTGCATGTACATAATATGTATGCATATAATGTGCTTCACACACATTGATCGATCTTGATTAATTTAGGCTATTAGTTACAAGTTTTGTTAGATATGACAAAATAACAAGTTTAAGTTAGTTACAAATTTGTGCTGGTTATTGTAAGGAATGAAATGGAAATATACAAAAGAACAATTGGCAGCGAAATTGATTTGAGTGGATAGATTCTGGATTATTCCGTTTACAAATTTTCAAACGTGAATTTACTTGCGATCTTTAAAAAATCTTGGTTTTCGATGTCACAAGTCTACAAAAGTATTTTATAATACTAATTTTAAATACTTATATTCTAATATTACTTGGATGAAAAATCTAATATACGTTTACATGAAAATTACAAGGTAAATTTTCTTTATAAAAACGCATGCTCGATGAAGCGGATTAAAAAAAATATTGAATATTTATAATAACATTCAAATATATGTCCAAGTTATGAATGCAAAGAAGTCACTAGAAATTTTTACACGTCAATGGCGCATTTAAACATCTAACATTTTTTTCTTGAATATAAATCGACTTTTGCAATTATTATCATAAAGTTAAAAGCGCATAAATAATTTGTGATATGGACATATTTTAAAATTACTTTTAGTTAGATATTTATGCACATCTTTCGTCATGATTAGATAACTTATTATCAGGTTTTTCATAGGTCTCAATCTATTTTCGAATGCGAAAATTTTTTTTCTTTTTGCACATAAGCAATTGTATTGTTAAAAGTGTTAAAAGCAATGACAAGACGATTTCTTGAAGAGATAACTCAGTCATCATTTCTGCAACATCCTGCACGAGTGATAAAAAATTCCGAAATCATACTTTCTGATTTCCTTCGACTTAATCTTCCTCAGAATCTTTTAAAAAGAGAGACAAAGAATTTAAATTTCTAAAAGAATTAGAAAAAATTAGTCGAAATTAATCAAACAGAATCAATCCATTCAGAAATTCTCAATTTCAGTTTAGTCTCAAACAGAATCAGCTGTCGCAATTTAGAGATCAGAAGCAATTTCTCATATACATAACGAAATTTATCTGACAACTAGTCAGCAAAAAATTAGACTCAGTTATTTCTCACATCAATGATCCTTCATGGCAAGGATCTGAATAAAATAATCTAAATCGTCACGAATTATAATCCAACATATCTTCACACCTTGCACATACATCTTATATATCGCATATTTCATCTTATATACTTACATATATAAGATATAATTTAAGTTTTATTTATTCAACTCAAAAAAACACGACAAAGAGACAACTTTGTCACAAAAATATTTCATTTCTAACTTCTGAAGTACATCGACCGATGTGTCAAAAATATCTATAATTTTACACTTTTCCGAAAGCAATTTGTTAACAATCATCGTTAACATTTTAACAGCTTGTTCAAGTGTTTAATCATTGATATGAAAATGAAGAGACTTTTTGAAAATGACAATAGCCATTCTTGGAGGATGAGCATTTTTCATGATATTTTTCTGAATTAATTTCTCGTAAAAATGTTTTAAATGTAACACTCTTTCCAGTTACTGATGGAAAGGAAAAGTCGTGTTACTCTTCTGATTTCTGTCAAGCATCTTTATTGACAGTCCCGCTCGTTTGAAATTATTGCGTTTCCTCCAACTGAAGAATTTCGGTTCGAAGCAAGGTTGATCGATCTCTTCGTCCAAATCTGTATAGTGTTCTTGATTCTTTCTGTGGACAATTTCTACTCGTGAATTGTGCGCAGAAACAGCAGAACTTGAAGGGAAGTGTTCGTCGTTAGAGAAATCGGTCCGACGAGGCTCACGTGAATGCAAATGCGGCAAATGAGGAAGATGTGAGAAACGAGGTAAATGTGGCAGATGCGGCAGGTGAGATGGCATCAGGTGATGTTGACGCATTCCACGAACGATCGTTTCCTTCATTTGTCGCCTCTTGTGCCAAATTCTCTCGACGACCCAGATGGAAACGGCCGATACGCTTCCGGCGATCAAGATGAAAAAGGCAGAGTAAACGTCGGCGAGTCTTGCACTGTGAAATGTGGTCGGCGATTTACATCGAGGCATCTCTGGTAACATTCGTTCTGTTATTCTGTTCAGAACGCCTCGTTCTCGTATTTTCAGAATGCTGCAAAAAAAAGAAAAAAAAAAAAGCATATCATTTCGGTTAACAGCCGAGGGATCGCTACATTCTTCTCGGTGACATAATAGATCTTATCGGTCACGTACTTCAAATTAATAATTTTTTTATAAGGGCAAGAATTAGCCATCGGCAGAGCCACCATTGTGAACGTTTGCGGAAGAGGTAATTCTTTCAGAGTACATCGTTCTTGAATCAAAGTGGATCTGAGGGCGCGTCGTGCGAGAGTTGCACTTACGAAAAAGCCATAATGCCCTTTCACAGCCTTTGTAAGACCGGAAGTAGTATCCAACTTAGATTCTCGGCTGTTATACGCTCTTATATACAACTGTCGGAGATTACTGTCATTCACATTCTGTGAAACAAACAAGAAAAGTACTTCGACAGTCACAAATTTGACATCATCTTTTATTACTTTTTAATAAACTCACTCTGATGTATTCGTCATCGGTGATGCTGTAGCCCAATTCGAAATTATGTGACAAAATATCGGTAATAGATTTGATACCAGTGGCCTGCACCGATAAGATTGAAGTAATAAAACCAGCATAGGCACTGTATGTTACCAAAGCGAACATCAGGCTAAATAATAATACTGTTTTCCCTGATGGATTCCACGGTGTCCATGCAGAACCTATCGGTCGGAATTCTTACTAAAATTCTTCCTAACGTCTACGATTTTTAAATCATTAGAAATTAACTAAGTTAATTGTTAAATTAGAAACGATAATTTCAAAGATAAGAATTACTGCGAGTTTCTCTTTCTTCTTCTTAAAAACCTGTAACTTACATATTACATATACATTATACATATTCAAGTCTGTAATTGTAAAACGTAGGAGCATTGTATTCTTCAACTAATGTGACGTAGGTCAAATCAGTGATAATATAAGGGAACACACCTTGCATACACATTATGCTGATGCACCAGAGCGCAGCCTCCCCAATTTCAACACGGTTTGCTTCCTCATTGTGTAAAACAGTTTTCGCCGCGTAAATGATCAATCCCATCGTTACCAGAATGGCGAAATAAGTGGACGCGACGCAGCTTAGCAAGCAATTATTAAACGGTTGACGAAATATATCTCTCATAGTACCAGTTTCCAGTGGATGATAATAAATGTTCCTCCTATGTAAGAATATTCATTGTACAAAACAATGTTTTCGTTCGATTAACAATATACTGTGTATACTTCATATTGTGCAGATAGTCTCATAGGTTCTTGCACGAAATGTCAACAGAAATAGGAAGAAATTCATAAATGCTTCGTTTAAAAATATAAAATATTTTTGCGAGAGAAATGTCAATGAATATCAGGTTTGAAATATCAATTTAAGACGGAACTATAGGTATTCAACAGAATAAGTAAAGCGAAAATTCCGATATAATAATATAAATTAGAACAGTGAGAAGACTGGCAAACAGTTACTTATTTAGCATAGCAGGTTGATTTGTTAAATCAATAGCATAATATAGATAAATTCACCTCTGTATGTTATCTTTATACGATATATTATACAATGTTAATTTATTGGAAAAATTGAACATTAGTGTAATAAACTTAATCGACGTATAATGTAAGTTGTTTTCTTATATTTGTATCTGTAATATGTATTACGTGTTTACTTTATAATTTGATGTCATCATTATTATTTCCATCAAGTTCCATATTTTTCTTACAATTTTGTAACGAAATTTTTAAGAAATCTTTGTATCGAGCTTTCTTATTTTCAATAGTAAAGAGACGGATAGGAAAATTTGTACAAAAACCTAGGAGGTACATCCTGTATGTTTCCAAAAAATTGGCCATTGTTACTGGACTATGAGAGGCTAATCCGAAATCTGAAATATTCTCTCACATATAACGAATCAGAGGATGACTAAACGACATTTCCGCTTGTCGTTCTTTATTCACAGTAATATATCCCAGTCCAATGTCTACTTCTCCAGTGACGACATCTCCAAGCAGATTATTCCAAACTTTGTTATTCAAAGTACCTAATTTCTCGTGCGAGATGAGTTCGATGCTGCAAAAACGATTGATGAAGAAGTTTTATAAGAAGAAAACTTTTATGTTGATTGAAAAGGAAAACAGTTTATTAATAACAGAATGTTTGATCACTTTTAAATTGAAAATTGCAAAAAAAAAAGATCAAGATGCATTTGCTAATATATTTGCATAAACAAAGACGTTTTTACTACTTTATATAATGATCTTTGTTACGTAAAGATAGGAATTACAACTTCTGTCGCATAATAAAAAGCAACGAAGAAAAATATTCTGGTAAATACAAGTAAATTTGATTTTTTTATAAAACATCCGTTCGTTGATAACAACTGTGGAGGAGAAAATAACAATAGAGGAGAAAAAATTAACATGCGACGAGATACAGCAATAGGAGACATAATCGATGGAAAAAATATTCATATAATTATAATGTAGAAGATCTTGAATGTGAACTTAAAAAATTATAAATAGTTACATGCGGTGCGATCTCCACAGAACGTGATCATAAAAATGTCTTTCTTGGTTGTAATAATTCTGCCATTCCGCAGATGACGCAATGTACGACCATTTTTATAGCCATACTTTATAATTTACATTGTCCTTGTTTTCTTTTTATAATTTTTTTTGGATCATAACTTTTTTTATGCCCATTTTATAATAAATAATAAACAATTCATACTAGTGAGATAGATAATCTTATGACAAATATTCTTTATAATGAAATAGATAATTTTTTTTAATATTTATTTTTTCAGTTTATTACTTTCGATATAATTGTATATTTTCAAATTTATTCACTATTAAAAGTGATCAATTTTTTCCTTCTGGATAATCAATTTTTTCTTCTTTAATGAAAATTAAAACTTTCCCGGAGAGAATGTTTTTTAAAGTGAATACTTTACGAACTCAAAAACTTTTTATTTTCCATTTTATAAATCTGTAATATGCTAAATCTGTAATTACTGTAAGTCTCTTTATTAAATCAACATGTCAAAATATGTTGTAATAAATCAATTAAGAGAATCAAATAATTCAGATATTACCAATTTTTTTTTTTTTTTTGTAATACGAATGTTACTGTGTTGTGTAACGCTATAAAATTTTATGCGTATCCAAATATATTTAAGGTAGTATTAATTTTATCAAGATCTTTATATCAATAACCGATAATTTAAATTTCGTCGTTTTGATAGACTTTAGATAGGCTATACCTGAATTGTTCATTCAGCATCCAAAAATTGCCTATGATATATTCTTTTATCGCAATTCTGTTGTATTTGCATATTACCACGCGATAACTCTTATACGTACCATCGAATGGTCCAAAAGACATTTGCATACTCCGTTGCAAAATTCTACAAAAATTTTCCAAACAAGCTGTACTACTTACAGTACCTGGCGTTCACACTGCTGGTAACGAAATTAGCGAAATCGAGGAGCGGCGCGATATCATTTGCTTCCTCTTCGTTCGCGTCCATTTGTCGATCGATGGTTCCGTTCAGAACACCGAAGACGATCGGTTGTCCTTTGAACTCGTTCCGCAATTTCACGCTTATCGGGCTATTCAACGACCACGAATTCAGACACCAGGAACCAAGGAAATTCGTCACCAGACTACTATTATCCGAATAGCGGATTTTGTACGCATGAACGAAGTGAAAAAGCACCGTTTTGTTCTCGAGGATTGCATAATTCTGATTGATGGACGCGTTCTCGTCGAACTTCTTAATTGGTGGCTCCGGGAAATCGAAGCTCAACCAGTAGCGTTGCAGAGACGCGCATGTTCTGAAAAATACAGTGAAAACATAGAGAAACTAATGTGCGAGAACAGAGTTGGTAGACAACGCGGAAATGAAATTTCCAGTAAATGCAAAGATGAATTTCGAATTTTCGGTAAAACGTGGAAACGTTAAAAGTTTCCGATTAAAACTGACACGAGGTAACTGTATATGTACATGGAAATCGCGTAATTAGAATTTTAATAAATTAATATTTATGAGATATGTTGTGAAGTTATAAAGTAATGTAAAATGTTGAAATCAAAGATCAAATTAATATTTGACGCAGTGTATGTAACTCCAATTTAATATTCTCGATAAGCTTTAGTTGCGTGAAACGTGATTTCTCGACTATCATGCAGGGCCAAGGACAGCGATAGACAGAAGATAAACGAACTTTGAATTTTACAACATATCGAATTCTAAATAATTCGCTTCGAGCTGTAAAATCACTTTTCGACGTGAGACTTTACATTTTCGGGCTTTTAACTAGTCAAGTTCAAGGATGAGGTTCAACAAAATGTGCTAAAATGTGCTAAAATGTGCTAATTAATAACCAAAGTCAAATACATGTGCGTCGTTAAGCACAAGCTACCTGTTCCAGTATGTTCGAGACATTTCCTGAATCGCTTCGTACGTTAACGAAGGCGTTGCAACGATCACGTCGCTATCGATACCAATGTTCAAGTGTCGAAGCACCGTATCGATCGTCGCGTCCGTGTTCCTCATGGTTATCATCAGCCAGGACACGTAATAATTGAATTGAAACTTCTGCGATGCCTGCAATTCATTTGTCGTGGTGCATTTTTAACAAAATCTTCTGAAACGTCGGCGATTAGTTTTATTTTATTTTTACTTCAGTTTCATTCTTGTGGAAAGAATAGGTGTAGGTAGGGTTTGAAACTCTTTATAGTACCTACGATCCGTTTAATCCCTTACGTCAAGAATCATATTCACACCTACGACTTCTTTTATTAAATCTTTTTGTCATTAGATAACTTTCGGAATATTGCAGTTATAGAGAAGAGACGAATAAATTTTATAATAATTATAATAATTTAACTGTATCGAGTTTGAAGCGGCAGATTCATTTGCAACTGTCATCAGAAAAAGATAAGAGTACTACGTAGCAAGAATATGTAAACATTCTACTCCTATCGTAAACATTCACTTTATAAGTTCTTTTGAGTCAGAGTTGGGCACATTTTATTCGAACGTATAACGAATAACGAATAAAATACTGCCAAATTTATTCGTAAATAACGAATAACGATTTTATTCGAGAAAGAATTATTCGTTATTTACGAATAACGATTTTATTCGAGGAAAAATTTTACGAATAACGATTTCGAATAAAACTTCGAATAAAATTTTATTCGAAATATTTTCTGAAATACTATAAAGAAAAAGAATCAGTCCAAGAGGTGAGGCATGCAGTTAAGAGGCCGTGAAGCTTTAACTGCAGCTAGAAGACCGATCATGTAAACATTTTGTTACGTTTCCTAAAACGCATCTCGCCTCAATCCTAAAGATTGAAATATAACAGTAAGAAATAAACACTTCGCGATGAAGTTACCACTCCTTTCCATCGACTTTTCAGCGTCAGGAGAAAATGGAAAAGTGTCTTGGAAAAATCAGTCTGTATCGCATTAATTTTTCTAAAAACAAATGGCTAGCGTGCGTACCTTCTGAGAAACATGAGCAGTTAATATCGGTATTAAAAGAACGCATATTATCAACAATGGAAACCGAAGTACCTAGTGCAATAGTAACAGACAGTAACGAAAATGCGCAATTAAATACCTTTTTCGATTTCAGTCCGTATTCCACTTCAATCGGCCAACATTTACAAAACGAATGATAACGTAGAACTTCTTGTACAACAATATTTTACAGATAATGGAAATGATTACACATCTCTGAACGCATATCCCATAATTAAAAATATATTTTTGAAATATAACAATCCATTGCCATCTTCTGCTCCAGTAGAGCGTTTGTTTTTATTTGCGACGATAACAAACTCGCCTAAAGCAAACGGATTAATCAACAAAATGTTCGAACAAAAAATTGTACTAAAAGCAAATTTATTAAATAAACCAAAATTGTGAAAAAAAGGACTCGTGACCCTTTTTCTTTGCATTATTTCAGTAAATATTTCGAAGAAAATTTTCTTCGAAGAATTTATTTCCTTCGAAGTTTTATTCGAATAATGCCCAACTCTGTTTTGAGTATTATAAAGAATTGACGTAATATAAGCGGTATACTTTTAGATAGGGTATAAAAGATTTATACGAAGAATACAAAATAATTTTACGCGAAAGATTAATCAATCAGTCATAAAACAGTAGCGACACAACATAATACGAGAGTTTTAACTATTTTTGAAGTAATTATATTACAGAAATGGTCTATTCTCAAATTCCTTAGAATGATGAATGGTGAACGGTAAATGCTAAATTATACAAGCCCAATTTTTTACTAATTCGGTGAGAATTTCGCGAAAAAATTGAAATATTCAGTATATTAAAATTAGGGACTGAACATTCCTCGTAATTCATAATGCGAACAGCGCAAACTCGTCTCTATATATCTGTTTTGGAACTTTTCTTCTTATTTCATAAAATTTAAACAATTGCCTAACTGTCTATTATACCTTGCTATTAGGACAATTAATGCTGTCGTAGTTCTAGTTAACTACTTTCGTACTTGAACGTAGTTCAGCCGCGTAAATTACTACGATAGAATCGATTTGTCATCGTTTAAAGACGTTTGAAAAATTTTTGTTTTCAAAATTTTACGACCAAACGTATTTAAATTTTTCAAAATGTTCTTAACAATCTGAAGGAATTAATTGTCGAAGTGTCGGTTTTGTTTCTTTCAAATCTCTTTTCGAATCTCCAGAATTTTCACCAACTGACTGACCGCACTCGAAACATTTTGAAATGAAGCTTGCTCGTACATTCGAGATTATTATCAAAACTCTGTTGGATGTTAAAGCTATCTACTGTTGGATGCAGTTTTTTTGAATGCTTAAATTATCCACAAATGTATAAACACCCGCAGTCTGAGTCTTCTCACCACATGAAGGACATTATCAGGGGACGTGAGATTAAGCCCATCCAATAAAACGATCGATCCGATTCGATGCTTCTGTATCGCGAGAGCATCGGGTATGTTCGGATTAACGGCCGATTGTATCGACACGGCGATTCCTTCGTTCGAGAGACATGCGATCAAAGGTTTGGTATACATAAAGACACAATCTGTAAAAAAAAAAAAAATAAGAAAAAACATGTTAGACATTGGAATTCATTGGATATGCAAGAATCACGGTCACGATTTTTATGATTCGATTGAAAGAGGTAATATTTTCGAACATAAAAAGAAACACGGTAAGTGATTTATATTATGCATTGCAATGTTTTATAATATCGATAAACTTGGCGAAGTATTCTGTCAGAGAGACTCGAAACGAAGACTTTCCTATATGCCATAATTTTGAACGAATTTTCTTCGAAAAAGATTTCTGCTAGTAATTTGCTAATAACAGAAATACATATTTTTGTGATGGTTTCATTAAGATGCCTAAACTTTTCGAACAATTTCGAGAACTTATTTAAAGCCGAAGGAACATATAAAAATTACCTAATACTTACGTACCTAAGGAGGTAAAATTTTCAAACAGTACTATCTGATCCCAGCCCTTCCATTTAGCAAATTCCAAGATTAATTGCAACGTCAACGGTGAGGGTAAAATACATGTGCTCGTTACCATGTAAAATGTCGCCGTCACAAAAAGTTTCATTTTCATTTTTTTTTTTTTTCTTCCTATGAACCTCAAAAAAAAAAATGAATTATGAGGTCGTAAAAAACTTTTTTATTGCCATCGAAGCTCGTACAGGATTATTTACTCGTCAATAACTAATTGCGATAGTTCTAATATCGTGTTCAACCAACAATCTCTGACATCAAGAAAATCTTATTTAACAAAAGAATTCTTTTGATGACTAAGAATTCATGTTCGTTTAATAGAAGAATCTTTAAATACATAAATCGCGCAGAAAGTCACTCTAGAAAATTTAATTTTTTTCTGAATTCTCTGACCTTTTTATTCAAATAATAATCCCGAAAAGGAATTGTATACCACTTTGATTATTAAAACTAGTATAACGTGTCAGCGAATTGTATATTTTAAAACAAACTTTGAACCATCGTCGTACATAAATCTGCGTACTTTATAAATCCTTTGTTTAAAAAAAATTGATAAAAAATTCATAAGTTATTGTTAATTCGACGAATACTGCGTAAGACCGGAAAATGGCTATTTTTATCGAGTCTATCGATACCTGTATACGAAACACGAAACACTTTGGACAACGATCGAACGTAGACTGAGGATCATCCTATTTGGCATAGTCTTTTCGTCCTTACCTTCAACGCATGCGATAGAACTTACCTCCAGATAGAGATCTATTGTTGAATTAATGAAAACGGATAACATCGCATATCTTTAATGAATATTCCTCTGTAAATACGAAGCGACAGTTAGATTGGAAATGCAACGCTTTCTTTCAGTTTCTTACTAGAATAGTAGATTAATTTAAAACATTATTCCTTGAACGAAGGAAGTTCAGACTATAAATTTCGAATATTAAGCAGGCAAATTTATTTCGAGGAAGCATGACTTCAGATAATGTAAAACAGTTCTCCGTAATTAAGTGACTCGTACATCTTTCGATATGTATCACGTGAAATATGAAATTCATGTCATTTATTCCACTGGAAATGAAAATTTCATTTACCGTTGATAATGTAAGCAATTTTGTTGCCGTTTTGCAAAGAAAAGAAACGAAGTTCGCTGATTAAGTCCTCGGGAGATTGAAAGTCTGTTGACAGTGAAAGTACGTACAGTCGTTTATCGAGATTTCAAAATGATTTCGCGGGGGACGAGGATGATAATGGAGGAATCAGGTTACGGTGTTTGAAAAAAATCAACGCGGCGGGCACATTATTGACGCCTGTAAGTGCACCAAACCCGTGAATGAGGACAATGATGTGTCGATAATAATGTTTATCTCGCGAAGCGACAGGAAATCGATGGAATTGATGCAATCGATTCGACCGATGAGAAGAATCGCTGCTTTCCGTGAAAGTTTACTCGTGAACATTCTTCGTAAACGGCAACGATAAAGAACATTGAAGCTCTTTTCAAAATTTCGTTTCTTAAACAAGCAATTCAATGTTTCTTTAATTCATGATATTTTGTTAATCGATGTTTCCTGAGTTTACTAATTGCTAGACTGCAGATGTTGGTGCATTTAAAGTGGAGAAATATGTACAGAATGCATATAGTATGCGAAAATATAAAGAATCACATTTAAGAGATGAAATAAATTTTTACTTAAATTTCATTTATGTATCGTTCGTACACGTAGTAAAATTTTATGCGCAATATTTGAATGTCGAAACGACTGAAACGATTTTATCTCTATAAAACTTCAATTTAATGTACAAGATAAAAATTTATATTTAATAAGCATAAAAGATAACAATTTATATTTAATAAACATAATAAATTTAAAATTCCAAATATTAGTCATTGACATTAATCGCTATATTCATAGCATTTATTCTAACTATTTGAACTATAATTCAACAAATGGAACATAGACGCATATCACATCAACGTGTAATATGATCTTTGATTCGTCGAAACGGACGCAAACAGTTTTTTGTGAAAGCTCATACATTTTTATTTTTACTAAAAAAGATTAGATATCCTATTCATGTTTTATCCAAAAGATAGAAAGAGCATCTTCTTTGGAAAAATGAAACGCGTCAATTCGTGCGAAGTACGTCAATTCGTTTCATTTCTTTTGCCAAGTTTTCTTAAAGTTTTTCTTTAGTCTCGATTGTTTTAAAATCACTTTGTAATTGTCAAACAAAAAAGATGGAGGTACATAAGAGTCAATCTTATCTATTGTAAAGAATAATGTTATGAAAATAAAGGACGAAACTCTCTCTCTCTCTCTCTCTCTCTCTCTCACACACATATAAGTTCTTTTTTCGCAGTTGCCTCCTATTTTATATTGTATATAGCGATTATTGGCTAAAATATATTCTAGCCTATAGTGTAGGATAACAGTGCAAATATCTTTTTGAAATTATTCAATTCAAACACATGCTCAATATTTGATAGTAAAAAAAAAAAAAAAAATGGTAGATGATCATTGTGTAATTCAGATGATAATTTGTGTTATCGAAATACGAAAGAGATATCCAGTGCGTCACCTCGTCACCTACAAGCAAAACGTATGTTAGAGAACAAGAATATAAATGTTAGTTATAAATATTTACAATGTGAATGTTTACAATTATGTACAATAAATCTCCTTTATAATACCAAAAAAAAAAAAATGACAAAATTTCAAAAATTTCAAGCTTCAATGTTGAGTTTTCTCGCTGTTGAACAAAATTACTTTTTGTTTTGTCTTTTTTAGATGATTCTATTTCCAAATAAATACATTACGTGATAATATTATGTAAAATATGTTAAATTATTTTAACCATTTTAATTGATTATTTTTCTTTTTGATGATTATTGCGATCAATTTCTCAAAATAATTCAACGAATATAACGACGTTATCTATTAGATATGTGTACATAGTTGTACAAAAATTTATGCTCACCGATTTGTGAAACGTTACGCCATTCACATGATCATTGATTGAACTTTGGAGCTTAGATTAATTTTTACGTTGCTGAAAAACAGCTCGAAGGGCAGACAATACACCACTAAGGTGAAGATCGTACAATTTTATCTTATTTTTAAAATAAATTGTGTTATCAATATTATAGTTTATAATAATTTATTGTAATTTGACGACAGATATAAAAAAAAAAAACATGAATGTAATAGGAATGCACTATGCAATATGAATTATTTTTACTCATTTTCTTTTTATTTATTTATTCATATAATTATGATACTATAATTATTATATATAATACGTACAACTATAATTCACAACTAAGCCTAAAATTATGAAAAATAAGTTTATTATAAAAATAGTAATTTGTTTCACTTACCGATTTAATTTGCGTCAATTTTTTATTAATAAGAAAAATAGAAGCCAATTTTTATATCGTAAATAAATAATAATTTATTAATTATTCATTACTATTAATTGTTGGAAAAAACATAAACTTCTTTTAAGTTATGTTTGCGCTTTATTTTTATGTAACAATTGCATCATAATATTACACGAAAGTCCGAAAACATTACGAAACTTAGGACTTAATTCACTTATTAATTATAGAGCTCATATATATACTTCTATAAAAGTTATAATCTAATATAATATATATAATTATAGTAGTAATATAATTATATAGTAATATAATCTAGTAGTAGTATAATTATATAGTAGTGTAATCTAGCAGTTATAATCTTCATTGCTAATTAATATTAATAAATAAACAATTGTTTAAAATATTATGTATTGTTATATGTTTTATTTAATGAATTTGACTTTTAAATCGTATTATTAATGATGTATTTTTCAAAATAAGTACAAATCTATTCATTTACAATTTAAATACTCTATGATTCATCAAGGTTATAAATTACAAATTACAAAGAAACATGGCTAAATGACAGGATTTGACTGTCGAAATAACTAACTCTCTGTAATTTAAAAATCTTTTAAAAAGACACGAAAAGTTATCTTAGAAAATGCAGCATTCGAAATTATAAAAATGCACTTTGTCCATGATCCTCTTACAAAAAGACTTACTATTTGTTAAACAAGAAATAACAATAAAAGCTGGATAAGGAAGATATCAAATGATTCCTAACAATTTAATAAGAAACTTACATTTTATTTTCTTTTATCTACATATAATTACTATATAATTTGCAATTATCGCGATATCGAAAAAGAAGCAAGACGTCATTTTGTAGAACGTTCTTTTTCGATTTTTTGCCATTTGTAATTAAGACCAATTTGTAATCAAGCTGAGCAAAGAAATTCATACAAAATTCGTCCAATATTTCTGTCCTTGTCGACACCCAGAGGAATATTACATTAATAAATTACATAAGAGTAGTGTTTTTTCTTTCTCTCTCTCTCTCTCTCTCTCTTCGATAGAAGAATCACGTAGGCATCTGCCGGTAGTCACAGGATGAACGCAAAGGAACGCCGCATCATGGCGCCACTAGTTCTTCCACCTAACGTTCAGTGTACTTACGTTTGCTTGTGTGTTTGTTGGCAATCCTATTTAGGTCTTGCCTCATGGTCCCGGTGTTTCAGTCTTGCTTTGTTGTCAATCACGAGTCTAATCGTGAGCGATAGTAGTATACCTCGGGGGATCAATTTCAACGATTATAACAGGAGTCTCGTGTAACAGCAGTAATTACAAGCAGTGTCTGGCTATACATTGTGCACGTACCGGTAGCGGGAAATCGGCGACATAAGGCGAGTCAACCGTTTGTCAACTTGATCAAGTAAAAGAGGTTAACCGGCAAACAGGCATCAAGGTAGAAATAAAGCCAACAGGTATGTTCTCCCTCCGTCTATTTCTATTGCGATCGTGTTCGTCGTTAAGAATCTACCAGTAATTTTATATTTGCCAAAAGTAAGAATTTCGAAATTTTTATAAAGTATGAGAGAGGGAGAGAGGAAGAGAAAAAATACTGATTGACAGTCGAAACAGAGTTGGGCATATTTTATTCGAATGAATAACGAATAACGAATAAAATACTGTCAAATTTATTCGTAAATAACGAATAACGATTTTATTCGAGAAAGAATTATTCGTTATTTACGTATAACGATTTTATTCGAGGAAAAATTTTACGAATAACGATTTCGAATAAAATTTTATTCGAAGAATTTATTCGAAATGGTATTCGAATAATGCCCAACTCTGAGTCGAAGTTAATTGGAAAAATCTCTTTTTCCCATTAGTGAATATAGATAAAAGAAATTGCTGTGATTCCTTTCGTGTATTTCCCAATTTCAATTACCGGTCATTACAGCGTCGCGTGGTTAGATCTCGTATTTTTTCGTTATCTAAAAGAGTTAATCTCAAAACTGAAGTATAGCACTTAAAGAAAAATGAAATTGTCCGTATTTTGCAAAAAGTCACTCAGACTTCTAGAATACTGTTAATTATTTTTATGGATACTTACGGTTATTTTGATCGTTCTCGATATTAACGGTCGAGCTGAAGTCGCGTTAAATAATATACCGTTAATTTTAATTTCACCGCGTCCTGACTGCCGGGTTTTCTCTCTCTCTCTCTTTCTCTCATCTCACGCGCACTGGAGAACTTTAGAAAAAAGAAATATCTTCGTTAAAAAAATAACAAGCGCTATTCAACTTTTCTTTTTCTATGAACATTCAATTGGAGATGAAAGCCTAATTTAAATCGGTTAATTCGCGTTATGAATATCGTTTGAGTCGGGTCAGACGAGCCAATCACGTGTTGAAGGTATAACCTATAAAAAATCAACAATTGCAGTTGTAATGCAAGTCCGTTCATTCAACTCGCGTTGTTAATAAGTATGATTAATATCTTTTTTTTTTATGTATGGCAATGATATAAAATAATGCAACTGATCAATAAAATCGCTCCATCGCTAGAGGCATAATTTTCATACAATGACCGTGCAATTTTTTTGTTTTAAGTATATTACTTATTACGTCAATTAAGAATAATCTGATAATATTCTTCTTGTGAATTAGCCAGTTCCTCTTCGATTATAAATCTAGTATAAGTGTAATCACATGGATATACATGAGTCGACGTAAATTCAGTCCAAAACTTTTTCATTTTACAACACGCAGATACATCTACAAAGCGAAAATTTGTAGACCTAATTTAGGTATGTTAGACCCAATTTGGCTCAATATGCGTGTACTAGATAGCTTTAAACATAAGAAATGCGAAGTGATAACGATAATGATAACCAGCCTGGAAAGTAGCATAAATATGGATATACCTTCTACATTCTTGTCATGATCTTATCTAGATATAACTCCAACTTCCCTCTTTTTTGCTCATTATTTTTTTTATTATTACTTATTATGTTTTTACTTCGAAATTTGAACTATTTTTGCTTTTATTTGTTATTAATGCTCGTTTTACGTAACATCTGAATGTGGCATGATATTGTTTATTTTACCGCTACAACGATTCACTTTCTGAAGGAAAGATAACATAATTTTCTCGGTAGGTGTATAGATATTTATTTACGAGACTATTGTATAAGCAAATATAGCGCGAGTATAAACAGACAAATATTACGAGACTATTGTATAAGCAAATATTGCAGTTAGTATAAACAGACATAAGTGTAAAAGATTAACAGCAGTTTGTTAAAATTTCAAATTTATTGTATAGCTTGGTGAACATACGTGTGTAACACTAATGACTCCATACGATGTAGAAATGATGAAATGTACATTTACACCACTTAATGACAGTTTCGCTTAATGACAAGATTTCTTCATCAACTCCAGAATATTCACAATTTATTAAATATTTTTCATATACTTTTTCTACGTAAGATGTACCGTCTGTTATTTAATCGAAACATGTTGAAGGCCGTTCAAAGTGCAAATTTCTGTTCGGTTCTTTAACGAACGTATTCACTGAATCAGAAAAAGGATAGCAGCATTTGTCCATTATTTATTAAGCTGTTTGGAGACAATTCACTTTCTTTCAGCTCACTCGTTCTTACAGCCAACTATCTCTTTTTATGAATTCATTAGCCGAGAGAAACTAACTGAAATTAATGATATAATACTCAGATTCGAACTAAAAAGACATCTCAGAAGTACGTTCAACTCTAAGAAAGTCTGCTAAAACTCCTTTCTCATTTTTTGTTTCATTGCCTCATTGTAAAATTATATACGAGTCTGTTTTTCAGAAGAAATTTCTATTTTTACGTTTCATTGAAAAAAAATTAAATACATAAAATACATTTTCTGTTCAAATGAAGATTTGAAATTCAGTTAAATGCAGACGTGGGTCTTAACGAGTTAAATGTTATCTCTTATTATGTTTTTCTAATCTTTTGGAAATTCTACCAGAGACGGGTTTTCTTTTGAAATATTTAACATGAAACAAGGCACATCTTCCTATTTTTTCTTTTTTTTTTTTTTGGTATACATAAGAATTTTTCATTTTCTGATAAAAACTCATTTTACGATCGTTGACAGTAATTGAGATTAATGCATTCGCGACGCGTCGTTCGCGATCTAATCCTTATCCGCAATCGGACACGAGGATGTAATCGGCCACCGGAAACGTCGATTCGATTAGGGTCGATTAGTAGCACCGGTTCGATCCATCTCCTCCTCCATACTACGCTCCCTATGGTAGAAATTCTTTTGCGCGTCAAATAGTGGCTCGCAATATGTGGTTTGCACACCTCATCGTGCAAAAATTAAACAAACTTTTATTGGTCATAGATTTTTACATGAAAAATTCCATAACTAAATTGCAGTTGCCCTTTATTTTATTACTTCAAAAGCATCTGCTCTTTTCGGTTGATGTTTTCAAAGTGGATGTTACGCATTTATGTTTGTAAATATCGTATATCAAAATTAATTTCCGTTTCAATAAATTCTACGCTTGTAGGGCAAAAAGTGCAAAGTGAATTAATGATAATAAAAGAACAGTATATAAATAACAGTAAATAATAATTGTTCTATTATTTTAAAAATTCAATGGCTGAAATTTTTCAAGTGTATATAGAAACGCTTATTATCGTTTGTTAGATCAGGATATGAACGTATATCATGGTTAATAATTAAGACTATCTCCATGGGCTTCAACGACCTCAATAACTCATTCAACCTTGCTCAATATGTACCTATTTCGTTTTAATAATTTCAACTTACCCACTATATAATTTTGGCAATTTTATTATCAACTACACAATTTTACTCTACATTATTTCAAATACCTTATAAGTTCTTTGGAAATTGTTTTGGAAAATAAGTAGTAATAAACAGTAAGTGTTTTCAAATATTTTACGTTCTTTAGATAATAAAAATTGTTCTGGAAAATAAAAAATAAAAATAAATAGCTTTTTATGGTATAACGGTACGTTATATAATTTTTGAAATGAACAGAATTTCTGTTCGCGTTGCAATGTGGAAAAATGTATATCATCTATGGAATTGATTATCGATAAATAATTATGAATGACTCGTAAGAAAATCGCATAAAATAAATGAAAATATAACCACATTGTGATCACATAATATAATCGCATCGTACACGTGATTCCGTTAAAACGTGTATCCTCGGATTATATTATGTAGATGATAGTGATCTTTTCTTTCAAAAAAAAAAAAGGTCTAACACGTACATTCAAATAAATATATATGACATCACAGTTCTTCGTGTAATTTTCGTGATGTTCTCCCGATAGTTATTCCGATCGATAATAGAATTACGTAGTTTGAATTCCATGTGCTGAATTTTACTTTATTCCGGGTGTGCGTAAGAAAAATTGTATGACGAGAGTTGTTTGTTTAATGATTAAATCTCAGTCAGTGGCTGTATAACAAAAGTATATCGTTGTAAATTGTTGCATTAACGATTACTTCCTGAACATGAAGTCAAGCTTAAACATTAATTGCTGGTCGTTTCTTTTTTAATTGAAATTGAAATTTATTTAAAAGAAGACTGGATTCGTGCAATTCATTTCTGCCTTTCAGTGGCCCTAGTGTTATTACGTAACACACGAAATTCATTGAGTATATGATCATTCATCGTTAAACAACCGCGTAACAATTACGTACGTAATTATTGATAGGTCGGTACTTTTTCAGTTCTACATGTTACAAATTGAGAAAGAAAGATTCATTTGTTCAAAATATTTATTAAATGCTGTTGTTGCTATCAATGCGTTTCAATGATTCACAGCCACGTTCGTGCCAATTATGCAGTTCATAAAATTAGATTTATTTTAAAATTACTAAATTCAGGTCTTCGAGTTTCCTCCAATTTAAAAAAATTGATTCCTTTTGCGAATTTTCGTGTCTCGCGTCTCGGCGCGTTATCGGCGCTCAGTTCCTCTTTCGTTACGATTCGGAAGCAGTTCATTATGCGACACAAAAGTACCAAAGCAGCATGAATCACGAACGTCATAAGCACACTTGAGTAATTTCTATCGACTTGTTTACTCCTTGGAATTTCCCTCAAATTTAATTTGATTCGTTCAATTTGAAATCGACGTATCGTTTGTGCTAACGATACATATACTCTGTGTGTTAACTCAACATTTATTCATGACTTGGTTAATGATCGCATTAATAATTTTTGCGTCATGTTGAAGCAAGAAATACTTTGAATGCGAATTTAATATACAAAGTATACGTGGACGTTCCACGTAAGATTTCATTATATCATATATTCATATATTCATCACCACCACATAGTCATATTAAATTACCAGTTTCTTCCTTTCTTTTTTTAAATCGATTAGGAATTGATTAGATGCGTGATCTTTGAACCCGAAATTCTGCTGAGACAGATTAGTTCCAAGAAAATTAAATTTCTGGTCACATGACGAACTAAGATACTGATAAACTAGCATACAAATGAGATGAATTAACATTGTTGACTACCTCGACGTATAAGGAGCGTTGAGCAGATCGGTGGCTTGCTGTCTTTCAACGTTAATGAATGTTTTGGGATTGGATTGAGGAATATAGATTGTCGTAAGAGGGAGCTTGAATTCGTAAAATGACAAGATTTGAGTGAGTTTGATAATCGAGCCGTGAACTGTCGTACGTCGATGGGTTGCTTCCGGAACTTCTGTGCGCACTGCGTGATTGCCAAAAAACATTAACTGTCTATTTTCCTTGAGCGTTGGTCTTATATAGCTGTGGATTCTATGGTTACGGGATTAGAGAGGTATGCTAGTTGCTTCCAAATATGAACGAAGTCGGTCCCAGAAAGTAGTATATGCACTTTCTAATGGACCCAGGATGTATCCCTCGCAATATGTCTTGGATGTCGTAAAAAAGTTGCGACAAAGACATTTACCGAGCCTTAGAATTGAGAGTCGGGCATCACTACAACAATGAAATAAAAGTGAGGAAAAAACATGAAGTACGGTCAAGGGAAATTCCTGCCGTGGAGAAAATAGTGAATATGAAAGTTTTGTTCTCGGCTCGATGAATTTATTTTTCGCATTTATTATTCTCTTTTTCGAGTTTGTTTATGATGGGGACTATTGCAATGAAGAAACTTACCGAGCCTTGGAATTGGTAGTCCGGTATGACTACAATAAAAGATACAAAGTAACGAAAGACATGAAACATGGTCGCGGGAGATCCCTGCCTTCGAGAAATTAGAAATTGGAAAATCGTGATCCTCCATTGTGTTCGGCAAGGCCGAACAAATACATTTTCGTCACGCGGGCATTTTAAAGAGTCAATCTACAACTATATGTGCCGGTAATGACATAGTGTATTACTCTGAAATGAAAAGAAGAAAGTATATCTGACGAATTGAGAACGCGTTCTTAAATGTCTCACAGAATGTCACAACAAATCAGACTCGTCTGTTTTATTTTGGATACAAATATATACAGTTATTATCCGATTAAAATTCCTGATTTTATTTGAATTTGAATCATTTTATTGCGATGTTGCTTTTCATACCTCGCTAATATCGAGCACTACTGTCTATCTTCTGAATTCTATTTATTGTTAGTCTAACAAAAACCGAAATGAATTCGCAACAGTCTGTCGTTAAAATAACTATATTTTTTGTTCTCGTACTTTTTTTCTTTCCAATAATTCATCCATTGATTATCATAGATCGCAGCTAAGTCTATTTAAAGTATATCGTTGGTGTACAAAGTATACCTGCATAATGGGGATATCATTGACGACTCGTGGTCATTTAACTGCGTGATTGGACTTGGAGATTCTGTGCGACTCCGAGGGGGACTCGTTTTTGTTAAAGTGCTTTTTCACACGAGGGGTCACGACGTAAGGGGATTTGTCCACGTAATGCCCGCATTTCACTTTTCGAACTAATATCGTCTGGTCAGTGACTGAGAGCTGCTGATATAACACGCGGATATAGGAAGCGAACAAAGCCTCTCTCACGTGCGGCATCTCGCAGTCATCTTGATTCGCCCCTGTGACGTTGCCTACGTAGCACATACGTAGTACCTATTACATCGCTTTACGTAGTATATGCACCGCACGACATCATGTGTGTTTTTCTCGTTACGTATGTGCGTCTGCTGCCGCGGGAATTTATTCAGAAAAGTCGAGACGGTCTCGAGTCTTTTCTCTTTCGGAATTCAAAAATTCTAAAAGCAGTTGATTATGAGGCGCGAAGGTTAAAAAAATGTGCCCACTGTCGCGAAGGTCCTCGATATTCAGCGACACGCAGGAAGTGAATTTAGATTAAACAAAAAAGATACATTACTTTTCGATCAACTATGTACATACAAATTCAAGTTCGACAGAGTGCAAATGTAATAAATTTGACTGCGTAATGGTCAAACATTTGATATGTATAAACATTCGATACGCATGTACATGCTCATATACAAATATTGTTAATGATATCCATTTCTCGTTACTCTTGCGCAATTGAATAACATTCGTTCAATATTTGTAACGACGTTTATGTACATATATATATAAAATATATTGTGAATGTTGAACATTCAAGTATATTTGGCTAATTTATGCAATGCTAAATTCACTTCCTGAAGCATTTGTTAAATGCTTTATGTTAAGTACTTACAAAGATATGAAAAATGAAATTTGGAAAATATTTAAATTTAAGATCTTAGAAGAGAATTATCTGGTCTTGATAACTTTTTCCTGGAATTAAATTATATATCTAATCTATAAAATTCGGTTTGTATTTGAATCCATGTTGGAGCTATGTCGAACGTTAAAACAACATATAATAAATCTCATTACAACACGTGTTTTTATTACATCAGCAGTAATTTCAATGTATGATAGTATATAATGCAAATCGTCGTTTAACTTACGACATTAAATAGTAATGCGAAAGTTTATTATTGAAATTATAATTTCGAAGATTAGGAATATAATATTATTCTTAATAAAAAACAAAAAAACAGGTGAAAAATTATGGCGAAAAAACTTCTGCTAATCATTAAATATTTTATCAAATTAAAAGTGCTTAGATATATATTTGAATGTGTTGTAAAAAATTTACATTAGATTTCCTTTTATTAATTTTTCAAAACGTGTTTTTCAAAAATAAAAGTAAACAATAGAATTAAAATATATAACAAGTCGAGATTAACATTGTTCAATGTTAACCAAACGTAATAATGAAAACCTAATCAGCAATGTATGTGTTAAGACAATATGTGAATAGTAGATGAAAATCTTTAGAAACATGACTCTAAAAAGTTACCATATAAATTGAATTTTATCATTAAGTTGAACACCCGTCAGAATCAATGAGCATACAGGGAATTTATTACGATAATTTTGTTAACTTATTCAATCACGTGAATATAAATTCAGTTATAAATAAAATTTTCCACTCTCGAGAGAAATAGCTTCTCGTAAAAGTTTCAAATTTCTTTCTTTCGTATTGTCAAAATATTAAAAGAAACAAGAGTCCAGTTGGTAATACAAATAAAGATAAATATACTTAATTACTATATTTTACGTCGTAAAAGATAGCTTAGACAGAGCTGAGAAAACAACGAGTCCGAGACGAAGTTATTCACCGAGACAAAATTGAAACGGAGAACAACATCTCGAATAAAACTGCAATAGTCATCATATGCTAATGAATTTTCTATACCTGCGAAGAAACGCATGCATAATCCGTATAATCGGTGAGAACAACGATACATTTCTACATCTACGATTCTTCCAATCATTACTTTCATTCATTACTTTTTTCAATTTCTCTGGAAGTTGATATCCTTGACACTATGTACACTTTTTGATACTCTAATTACATTCCATTCATGCTTTCAAAACGTTAATCGAAGATATGTAATTAGTAAGTGACTGATTTATTATGCAAAAGGAACCGTTTTCAATTACGAAACGACTCTATTTAATTTCAACGTATTGTTACATTGTTTCTGTCAAGCTACATTGCCTTCGGTCATTTATTTCCTCTAATCATCATTTCCGTAGAATTCCTCATATACATTTTAAAGTGCGTCGTTTCCAGTTTCATCTCCAAGGTTGTTACATGTAAGTGTTGATTGATCACGTAGTCTGTGCGATTCAGAGCATGTTACGTGTGCATTCGCCGCTCGAAAAACCAGTCTTCCGGTATAAATCGAGCCTCGCTTCCTGCGAGAGGATCGGTGGGTCCATTTCTCTTTCTTCGATCCGTCTTTCTTCGCTCGGTAAATTCGCGTTTCCTCTCTCGTTCCCATAAGCACATGGCGCTCTCGGGAGCTATCTCACACGTATACTGCCAATCACATAGACACGTGGCCGTTGTGAGTTCCACGAGGTACGTAACGACGCGGGGACACGTCGATACTATTCTCGTGTGCTATGCCAACCAGTCGGGTACCATTCGCTGGTTGAAGTGGCGAGAGCAGCAGTACGCAACGCGATTGGCTCAGACCATCTCGGCTGAGCCATAGTTCGAGGGACGTTGCAACGTGTCTGATTTTAAGTGTCCCTCTATCAAACACCAACTCACCATTATCGAAACGGTTTTGCGCTTGTATTTGGTGGCGCTTATATTATAGCTTGTGCTACTCACTTTTGTACTTTTGCAAATCTTGCCTGTTTATTTAAAAAAAAAATCTGTGGAATCATAAGATTATCCAATTTTTTTTTTTTTTTTTTTTTTCCATTTTCAATTGTTTTTTTTATATCTTTATTGCACTGTTGATCGACATTGAGAGATTCTTTGTACAACTCCCAAGTACGCGTCATTGATGGTTGAACGAAGAACTGTTGCATCAGATTTATATATATATGCATGTCGTCTGTTGTAAGAAATGTTGAATATCGAATTCCTTTTGTATATAAATTTGATTTTTATTTCGTCCCGTCGTTTTTCAAATCAACGTGTGAAAATATCGTTTTATCATAATTATAAGTTGATTTAAATTACAACAGATGGAAATATATCTGTGTGGACAGTTCCCAGAAATAACTTGCTAAACAAGTTGCGAAAGCGTCGAATTTTTTAACATGCTATTTGAATAAATTTGGTTTTGGCTATTGGCTGAGCAGCTTTGGCAACAATAAAAATTTCAAGCGCCCATATAATTTCCTATAAATTTATTGGAAATTATTATGTGCCTATTTATATCTATTTTCAAAGGCTTTTCAATATATTTGACATTATGTCACTACCAGTTATTATTTCGTAATAGCCCTATCTTTTTTTTATATATTTATTTATAACATAGTAATAAATGTTATCGCTATTCAATCTTTATTCTTCTAATATTACATTTACGCAATTTTATAATTTGAATCATTATACTTTCGACATAAATAATTTATTTTTTCTCCCCTCAACATTTATGTATGTCTCTATTTCGTATTTAGATCAGATTTATCATTCGTATTTGCTACGAATAAATTTCAATTCTATAACAGATCTTGAGAGAACAACAGATTTGAGAGAAAAAAAAAATCACCGATAGCTTTGATATATCTAAGTATTAATTTTGCGCAATTTTCGTCAAGACATGCGTGAGCTGTTGTATCAAATTAGATTATCAGTTCACGTACTTACGAGTTTCGCGTCTATATTAATTTTAAATTGTCCGTTGCAAATCGACAAAAAGACAAGATTCTTTAATGACTCTTTGTGAGCTATGATATAGGATTTGAAAAATTAGATACTTAAAAGGTTTTGACAGGGTCACAAGATAACAAAAAATTCACAATAGCCGATTTATAAAATAATTACCAAATTTACGAATTTTAATAAAATAACTGTAAAGTGTGACATTTGTAATACTATAAAATGTAGAAGAGTCAATATCGAGAGTGATCATGATCATGAGAAGTGATAGTGAGTGGCGTGATCTGTAAAATGCCAATTTGCTGCCAAGTTCAAATTCTTTGATATATATGTATGTTTATTGTTTTCTGTTCATAAATCATCTTTAATTGATAAAATGTTTGACAGATTTTGTACACATTATTTCTTGCAAAGCATGCACATTTTGCCAAAAAAAATGATGCTTTTTATCTAGATAAAATCATGCGTGTTGCTATTATTATCATCAATATGACAAAGTACCTATTTATATGTACTATTACGTGTAGATCAGTCTAATACCAACTATTTTCTTTTAGTAATATGTAAAGAAAAATTTAGATATAAAAATTTTTTTATACATATCACATATTAAATGCTCGTTAAATTTCTTATTTTTTTCATATTCCTTTATGATTGATATTGTAGTAGTAATTCGTAAAACTGAATGTTATTAATTTCAGTCATCAAAGCTGAATCATTGTGCAAAAATTCATTAAAAAAAAATTTGAATTGTATTTAGAGACTCAGTGATTCAAAATTTATAAAAAAATTTGAAAATTGTATTAATAGTGATTTCCATCGAACGTTGTAATTCGCTGCATTCGTAAAATGAAATGTGTACCTATTTTTACATAGTCTGTGATTATATTTGATTGCATTCTCAGTCGAGTTTTCTGTTGTTTTTCAAATTAATCGTTGATTTCGTTGTCATTTCCTATTATTTCGTCAGCGTTAGCGTAGTAAAGAATATTCGTGAATCAATCACATATGAATTACGAAACGAATTAGATTTTCATTTTTCGAGTCACGGCTATATAAATAAAGGTAAACGAGGTTATACTGCATGTAAAAAAGGTTTTATTCGATGAATTACGTAAATGCGATTGGTTTTATGTAATCACGCGATATATATTTGTATAGCACGTGATCTCCTCTTATCTTAATATTGTTAGGAAATTACTATGACCCTTACAATACATTCACGTTTTATCAAGGTATAATAAACGGATACTTCAATGTCACTAATGATATTGATTGGTATATTTGTTTTTGGATTGATCACCCTATTATTCATTCTATTATTCTGCATAAATTAATAAAATGAAATGTTAATTTATTTTGTCTTATTTTTTATGACCTGGAGCTTGTATATTGGTATATACAAATTGCCAATATGAAATTAAAAATTTATATTTACATAATATGCATAATCATAACTTAATAGAAACTTAATTGATCACAACATCAATCAATTAATAGTATGATTTACTTCACATATTGTTTGATGCTGCATTTAATAATATGCTTTTGCGTTCACGTACGTATTTAAGTTAATCTGGTGAATTATAGTAAATTACAAATTTCTTTCATATTTTTCGTCCGGGAGATGGATGAATTTCATATATCTGTATTTTGCATTATGTAATTTCCTCCGATTAATTTATGATAAAAAAAGGTTATCGACAGTGACAACTTAATCATTTTCTGACCTTACAACTTCAGACAAGATAACGAGCGTGATACGCTTGACCACGATAACTTTTAATTATATCTAATTACTGGTCATTACTTAAGCATGTGATCCGAAATGATATTGAGTAATAAAATTTTATTGTCGAATTTATAGAAATGAAAAATGTCTGCAATCTAATCATCGCATGCGTTGTTCATGTCAATTGTGTAATTCAGGAATGATCAGTACACACAGTATAACAGTAATATGAAATTAATTTTACTTTGCACGAGAGGAATGTACTATAATTTTTGTGGCGCTTTGATTTTGTTGATAAAAGTTACAGTATTTAACTTAAAAGTTAGTATTTTTCGTTCTAGTATATATACCTTACTTTATTCATTACTATATTTTCCTACATTTCATCAAACAGCTTTTCCTTCATAGAAGGTATGAATCAACATTATAATCTCCATCTTCTTCAATCTCATTTCGTGACACTCCATTCTCCACTATATCTCTGCCCTCTATTCAAGCAATTTCCCTTTCAAAGCAATCTCCTTCGCTACTGCCTAAACATCATTTCAATCATTTCATTCTCTATCTTAACCCTGTCATTATCTTTACTCTCATACTTCCTCCTTAAACGTTGTCATTCAACATTTCCACTCTCCTTCATAACCTTCATAACCCCCATCTGTTCCCCCCCCTCCCCCCTCTCTCTCTCCCCTCGCAAAGCAACTTTAGTTTTTCTTCTGCACTTTCATCTGCACTCAAACCAAAGGAAAGTTAATGTCAAGATACAACGTACGTTCTAGTCGATTCTGCGAACCGAGCCAACGGATCAACAAACTCTTCAGGAAAGTTCCGCGTCTTCAATGGAGGAGTGAAAGGGGTGGTGTTGGGACTCGGGACGAACGAGCCTGCGTCCCAAGGAGGGCGCCCTTCTCGCGACCCAGTCGATAGACGACCTCGTTCCAGCCACCGCGAGATAATCTTTTTTTCCTTTTCTATCCTGCTACCATATTTTTCCATTGACTCGATCAGCGACCAACCACCTCTTCCGCTGAACTCGCTGGCAGAGGGTGTTACAGGTGTTCGTGAACAGCAACTCTCTGGCAAACTGTTGTCCCTGAATATATAGACGACACACGGGTCGACGACTGTGAGATGCAGCCTTGATAACAGTGAAAGTGACGATCGAAATCTTAATCGAAGTTGAAGCACGACTACGAAACGTTGGAACGTCGGGAAAACACGATGTCGAAACAGAGGCGTTGTTGAGTGAAGAAAGACGTGGCAGTTTGAAATTACTAATTAGTTGATGGCGGTAAATTGTGAACGATGAGAGTCGCAGATGGTGGTGGATTGAACTTATAAGGTTGGTCGGCGACGCTGGTTTTCGCGGCTTGTGTTATCGATTTCGTTGGGATGTCCTGTTTTCATAGGACGAAGGGTTGCTCGGTTTCGTAACGAGGAAACGTTTGCGCGACGTTTGCACGAAACTTCATTTGCGTGATACGAAAATGTAGGTGACACATTTATGAACTGATGAACGGGTGCTGTTGTTTTTTTTTTTTTTTTTTTTTTTTTTTTTTCTACGGAGAGAGGCTTGGTCCTTTTTCTTTTCTTCCTTTAGTTTTCTTTCTCTCTTTTTGTGTTTTCCTTGATGTTGTTTGCGACACGCTTTTTTTTGTAAAAATATAGCAAACAATTTCTGTATTTGATTGAAATAAAATATATACGTGACATGGATTTCGTAGAAAGAGGATTAATTGAAAGCAATTTTAAGAAAAACTCGTCGTAATCATCCACATTGCATGAATTACAGGCATTTCTTAATTTTAATTTTGCCAAAAATATATCTACGTTGAATCCACGTGCGAGTTCTTTTTTTCACAATGTTTGTCGTATGTTTCCTATTTCAGTGTTTTTTCTCGCGATATGATTATATGTTATTTGCGAATTATAAGATTTCAATAAAAAGTAAATTTGATTTTAATCCACTCGATTACAGTAACACAACATTTGTATGGTGAACATTATACCAACATAAATATTATACATTTTTCAAAGATTCTTTCTCAAGTGTTGAAACAAAACTATTTTGTTGCCTCGGTACATAAAATTATCAATTCACTGAATTTTGTGTGTAATATAATATAATATAAAATCAGAAATTTAAAGAATTTTTAGAAGAATTGCATGAGTTTCTACACGAAATATATTGGTTGTGGAAAATCGTAGGAATGTAAGAAATATTGTTCACAAACAAGTTTTTATCATTTGAAAGCTTTCGTCTTGTAATATTTATTTCCATAAAATTGTTCTCTTGCACGTCAATTTACAGACTGTAGACATCCTTGGTCATCGTTCAAACATAATGACCTTGTTTCCAGAATTTTTTATTCGAACACAACGCTTATACTATATAAAAAATTCTCGAGGATGTTCAATGAGGATGTTCTTCACCGTCATCACATTTCCTTTCTCTTATTTCGTCTCGTTCATTTGTTTTTCAGTTAAAAGATCTTCAGTTTCAACAAACACCATTAATTTGTTTGACCTCTTTTTTTTTTTTTTTTTTCTTTTAAGAAATGTCGTAAAGTTAATTCATGGAATGCGTTCAATCCTTGGCATCTACTTGGGCAATTCGTGAAAAGAAACATCGTGAATTGATTTATATTTTGCAAATTCTGATTAATTAAAATTGACGAGGAAAGTAGTTGGAAATTACAAAGTTTACATTTTGTTTGCATATCGTTGTTATTCTGCGCGACAGTGTTGAAAGTTTGACTTTATTTCTCAGTCTTTTGGAGATCTCCATTTTGGAGTTTCATAATCAGGGTAGCAATTATCGATCGTTTTTAACTAGGCTGGCATTCGTTTGTTTTCTGAAACATCGTTCACTCATACCTATTACTATACGTTTACTCAACGTAATAGGTATGAATGCAAAAACAAAGTGATAAAATGTTATTCATGCAGAATTTATTAATTCGTTAATTATAAAAATTAGAGATTGCATTAATCTTTGATTACCAGTGTGGAAATACGTAAGAAGAATTAGAACATTATATAATAAATAAATATCTTTATTATCAATAATATTAATAGCAAAATTGACGAAACGATTCTTCAACTTACTTTCACGAAAAAGAATACGCTTGCCTTTCAAAAATTTCGAATTCTATCAAAAGCAATAATGAATTTTCACTATCATGCATTGCATAAATTTTCAGCTCAAAAATCAGTATATCTGCTGTGTTTTACGTTAAAAAAGTTACGATAGAAATATGTTTTTTATTATCATAACTGTACACTTATTCATGTCTATACTCCTATCAATATATTTCTTTTAATGCTCTGCAATTTTAATCTTGATACACTTCCAGTAATCTGCGAATAAAATATTGTTCTCAGAAATCAGGCTGTGTTTAAAAGAATTTTTTTCTAGTACGAATATTGTAAATATACATTTTAACGCGTAAATGTTTAGATAATAGTATACTTAAATTCTGCGCTAAGCATTCATTTTTCACGAGTATTATCGTGTCAGCGTTTAATAGTTTTTCCAGTGTAAAAATTCCTACCTACTTTATATTCACTGTGACGTGTTTTCCTCGATCTAACGATGTGTTTTTTATCTGCCCAGAAACAAGAGAGAAATGGCGCCAAATATAACGAATAGCCCGACAGGCGTACTTTTCGAAGGAGAGACTTTGGAGGAGATCCCAGGTCTGAGCGAGCCTAAGAAGAAGATCAAGAAACAAATTGTCTGGCAGAATGTGATTATTTTCTTGTATCTTCATCTAGGCGCAGTTTATGGATTGTATCTTGTCTTAACATCGGCAAAAATCGTTACGACACTCTTCGGTGAGTAAATGCCTGGAATTATTTCCCGTTTATGAAGGTCGCATTGTCAAGGTTTCGTCGAACCAGCAGCGGCAGTCTTTTTTAATCTGTCACGAGTCAGTGACCGAACCGTTTATCTCACGAGTAATTTTCCTATTATTATCCAAATTCATTCCATAGTTCAAACTCTGCGCACGCTTGAAGCGTGGGGCTCACGTGAAATTTAGAGGGAGAACGTAATAACTATATGTGTAATTCGTGTGACGCAACTTGACACAACGAAAGGCCACAGAGCACTTGTAAAACTCGATTAGATAGATTAAGTAATCAAAGTGCCGAGAGTAAGAAAGATTATACAGCTTTTATTTATGTATTTTATGAAAAACCGAAAAGTCGAAATGCATCACCAATTGTTCGTTTTACCACAAATCTGAATAATTCTAGCGTTAATTAATTTTCAACTTTTTAAAGAAATTCTTTTTAATTATCTGTGAGATTTTAATTATATGAATTTTCAACTCCGTTTTTAAAAAAATTCTTTTTAATTATCTGCGAGATTTTAATTATATGAATCCAATCAGATAATACTGTTTTATTTACTGTTTCATTTATGATAGCATTAAGCTAGACGGTCTACGTGATAAAATAATCGAATGTGATTTATGGAGCTGTACGTGCTTCACGTAGTACGAATTACTTAGTCAGCGTTAATTATCTGAAAGAAAGCGACAGAAGAGGGGAGAGTATCAGCCAAGTATTAACGAAATGTTGAATTTTGATCTATATTTGTACATTTGACGATGGAAAATTTCGAAAAAAATTCTTTCCACATTACTGTCCAACAATTACTTTGGTCGTGATATAATTGAGATTAAATACAATGATCAATAAATTGCAAAGTCGCAATCGACATTTCGTTTAATATTTATTTATTATTATTTTTATATATATATATATATTGCCTAGGCGGCTTAGGATGGCTTCCGGTTTACAATGGGTCTGCATCTTTCTTATTTTCTACTTCTTAGCTAATCCTTAGTGTCTACGTCTTATGGATCTAATTTGCCTTTTGCTCATCTTCTTGACATTTTGTTTAATATTTCGCAGAGAAGTTAACGAATTAAATAAAATTTCATCGCTGTATATAAAAGAATTCGCATTTCTATCGGAAACGTTTTGAACCTTTTCTCGTTTCACGTATTAACGGGGTATCGAAAATTCGGAGATCGTAGCAGGTGTGATCTGTCGAAAATTACGTAAATGAAGATTCGGTAATACGATTGATTAATAATTTGTTACCGTTTGTTCTTGTTTTACAGCACTATTTTTGTACCTAGTCTCTGGTTTGGGAGTTACAGCTGGTGCTCACAGATTATGGTCACACAGATCATACAAAGCGAAATGGCCACTCCAGGTATTACTGACAATATTCAACACCATAGCGTTCCAAGTAAGTAGTCAATTAAGTAATTAGTAAACGGCAAATTGTATAATTTTGCTACATGATCAAACTGGAGAGAAATATTTTCCAAATACGAATCGCCTTCCGTCTGATGGATAAAATTATGAAATTTGAAATTATGACTTCATTTCTAACGAGAACAATTCTGGTAGATATGAATGATTTTAAGTGCACTTGCAGAACAGCAAGTGTTTTTAATTTTCTCCGCTTTTTTTCAATTGAAATCATAAAAATTAGCGTTGTTCAACTCTTGGTCCATTTATAAGCGATCTCGTTTTCGTTTTGTATATTTTTTCCTTCTTCCTTTCTTAATACATCTTTTTTTATTTATCGTTATAGGATGCGGCTATCGATTGGGCCAGAGATCACAGACTTCACCACAAATATAGCGAGACGGACGCGGATCCCCATAATGCAAAGAATGGATTTTTCTTCGCGCACGTGGGCTGGTTGTTGTGCAGGAAACACCCAGACATCGCTAAGAAAGGAAAAGGACTCGATCTCAGTGACCTGAGAAACAATCCTATATTGATGTTCCAGAAAAAGTGAGTGTTCTTCATCGATTCCCTTTCGCGATTCAATAAAGCGGAGAGAAAAAGTTGTATATTAAATAACCAGATTTTTCTAGATCAATCGAAAATCAATAGATGTTTTTTAATTAAAAAGAAATGATCTTAGATCGAAATATATGTATTTTATACAGGCGATATGAATATAAACAAAAGTAATAAATAAATACAAAGGATAGAACTACATTTGTTGAATATTAATTTGAATTATGTTAATTTTTGCTTGTTGCTTCTCTCGGCTAGTTTACATAAATGAAGGTCTGCTGTAAATAAAAAAAGATAAGAATATTACAAATGAGTTTTTTAATGTGTCTCATATTGTGTTTTGCAGATATTACATGTACCTGATGCCTCTATTTTGTTTTATTCTACCGACTGTCATTCCTGTCTACTATTGGAACGAGACTTGGGTGAACGCTTACTTCGTTCCCACTATTTTGCGTTACGTCTTTACGCTGAATATGACTTGGTTGGTCAACTCTGCGGCTCACTTGTTTGGAAACAAACCATACGATAGGTTAGTGTTATTGTCCATGGTTTTGGCTCAATTTACATAATAGGCTTACATAAAAGATACAAAGACACAAAGAAAGAAAAAGAAAAAGGAACAATCGGTAAATAGCTGATTGAACAATTAATTGATTTCTTCAGATATATCAATCCTGCAGAAAATAAAATGGTGGCTCTGACGGCGTTCGGTGAAGGTTGGCACAACTATCATCACGTGTTCCCATGGGACTACAAAACGGCAGAGTTGGGCAACTACAGATTCAATATTACAACGGCTTTCATTGACCTCTGTGCAAAACTCGGTCTCGCGTACGATCTGAAGATAGTACCCAAGGATGTAGTACACAAACGAGTGCAGAGAACTGGTGACGGAAGCCATAACAGCGTAAACCTGTGGGGTTGGGGTGATAAAGATCAGACGAAACAAGATTTAGATGTAACAATGGTGTTGAAGAAAGAATAAGAATATTAAAGGGCACAGTTATTGCGTAAGACTGATCGTTCCCTTTCTCTAAGAGAAGCTGACGAACGAGAAGTTTAATTTATTATACAGTTCGTTATAAAAGGGGTAATACAGAAGTTGTTCATAATCAATCGAAACATTTTGGGATATGATACTTTTGGTTATTCGATTGTCAGTATCCAACTTTTATTGAAGTCAGTTCACAATGAAGGAACAGTTTTTTTTTGCAAGGTTTGCCGCAAAAAGATTTGTTCTCGCGGAACGAAGAATTCGCGTTGACATGCAATGGATATTTTATTTTAGTCTTATGTTATTTTCAAGCTTAGCTTAGAATGGTAATTAACATATTTTGAATGTTGATTTCTACAAAATAGGAATTTTCAATTGACGTTGATGTAAACTATCGTGCGGATTATAATAAGACCGATATTATACAAAAGATTATGGATTTAGTGGTCCTGGGTAAAAATTGTTATTTCAGTTAAACACTTTAATAATATTCTAAATCCGAACGAATAGATTTACGTGATATCTTCGGAAATTTCAAGCTCCAAAGAATATTAATGCGTACTAACTGAGTAAACTATTCGATAGAATCTATAGATTTTCAATTAATTTCTTAATTTCGAATTGTTTCTATTACTCTTTCTATGAATCAGTGAGTTAGTTCTGTTTTTGAAAAAATTCTTTTTTTTTTTATTTTTTATTTTTTATTTCCAATAGATCGAATAATCAACATATCGATATTGTGAAGCATGAGAAAGATCTGATTAAGAATCTAACGTAAGTTACATGCATATTGTGTAGTGATCATGCAATTTTATAAAACCATCTTGAAACTTGTGAAACTTGTGAGGACTTTACGAGGAAAATTTTTTGGTTACATTTGTTCTTGATTATTTTAATCATTTCTAGCATTCTATAATTGGTTTTTTTTTTTACGCATATTTCTTCTTCTGCGTTTTCCTTCTGTAATTCTTCCTTAACGCTTTCAAATATTATATTTACCTTATTATTATAAAACACACTCGTTTCCATTTTCTCTTTCCTTTCTTCCTTTCTATTTTCGTTCGAGCATGTAGTCACAATATAACAAGCTTTCGAAATTAAAAAACTATGAATTATTGGAATGCTTTGTTTTCATTTCCTCTGATTTTACATTCGTTTTGAATCGAATCTATCTTTAGAAAGCAAAAGAGCATGAAACATGTAACTTCAGTTGATCTTTCTGTAAATCTTTTTTCTTCTTCCATGTATTTTGCGATTTTTCTTTATGCGTATTGTAGAAAGAGTAGTATTTTTCTCGTTTTTTTGGAAATTGGTATTATACTTTGTGATATGTAGTATTGTAATGCATTGTTTTAATCGAGTTAAATATAAAGAATGGGAAAGAGAGAAAGAGAAAGAGGGGGAGAGTGAGAGAGAGAGAGAGGGGGGGGGGAGGAATCACAGTAACAAATGTGTAAGAAATTTAACAAATGAACCTCGAAGTTAGGAAGTGTTATTTCACGTTTTGTAAGGTTAAAGACTAAGAAGACTTTGTGAGGAAGACTTGTAAGAAACATTTAAAGAGAAGCATTCAAATTGCTGATTTATTTTCTGTCAAGAAAGTGCACGAAGAATACAAAATAATATCTGTAACTCGATGATATTCATTGTTGTAGCAAAAAATATAACAGGTATATTATATAATTTAATTGTAAAAAGAAGTCGGTCGATATAAGGATTTGCGTGACTTTTCGTTAAAACGAGCATGTCGTGTGTAGCTATTTACACGTATATATTTGTACGATTATTTCCAAACAAACTGCAAAAAGATATTGTAAAAAAAAAAAAAAAAATTCTACGCTTAATGTGACTGACTATCAGTTCCCTATCACGGTTTCGCCATTGTGGGCACTCGTGATTATTCGTCGCTTTCTACAAAACGTTCCATCCCCGATAATGTTATCTTTCTCCACTTTAGAAGATCAAGGAGTTAGCTAATAAATTCCCAGACAAGGATTCTCTTTATTGTCCTTAAAATTCGGATTTATTATTAAATTATGAAGAAAAGAAGCAACAATAGGCAGCAGAAACATTTTCTTACGTTCATCAAACTTTTCGGCGAATCCTTTTGTCAAGAATGTGCTTTGGGCAAAACGAAATTCTTTCTCAATCTCGTCGATCTCTCATACTTCTGTAGAACATTCGCTACATGTATGAAAATTTGTCCTCACTGTATCCACGTGTCTCTGAACAAAACCTTCGTTTCCGTGTTTACTTCTTCATTCCCTTCATCCCTCTGGTTTTCCAAAAGTGCACTTGCGAGTAAAAGCTGTATGGTAGCTGTGTGGTTTTACGTTACGATGATGAAACGAGGGTGTATCTACATATACATGTGCAAACTTAATTGCCAACTCAGAAAAGGGTGAGCAATTGAGTATGAAAGAAGGCAAGAAGTGTGATGCTTCACCAGCATCGTTCGATATTTCAAATGGTAATATTTTCCATGAGATTGTCCTCGTTGTTTCTACGTGTCTGTGTTTTAGTTTCTATGTGCGCAAAGAGGTAACTCGCTAACTACGAATACGTTAAACTCTTTCCTGAGACGTACAAATATGTGCAGACGTACCACACTGAGCAAAGAACTATCCAAAATTACCTCCATAAGATTTAAACTTAACGTTGAATAAATATGTGTGATGTTATCAGATTTTAAGAGACAAATATATGTTGTTTTGTTACCAGACCAGGAAGAAGCGATTGATTTCCAATTCCAATTCGTAGCATGCCGTTAACTCTGTTCTCTTTTTTACTTTTTCTTAACGTTTCTTTCTTTCAAGTACTAATGCAAGTGGAAGTATCATTTCGACAAGGTGAAGCGTGCATCGTTTAGTTTCTCATTTTTTTGACGAGCGTATGATCGTTTCGTTTCTCATCTTTTCCCTTGTCTCCCTTCGCGCGACTAAATTTCAGACACCGAATTCATTGTAATCTCATTTACATTGCTAATTTTGTTAAATCGTAATTTGGTGATCTAAGACTGTTGTCATTGTTTCACATTATTCTTTTGACACGAAATCGGTCTACTGATAGCAAATAATATATGAACGAATGAATGAATCTTTATTTCAGCCTTTCGGCCTAGAAATAGACCTCAGTGCCTTACATTATTCTTTATATTTTGTTTTCCGTTTTAATCCCTTACATCTAGTATTAGCAAATGATATATGAAACTGAGTCTAATTTCTAAAATAAACAAAATAGCAAATAATTGGAACAGTTGAACGAGATTTCAGTTTATGAAGGTTCATGCGGTTTCATTTGAACAAATCTTTCATTGTTATAAAAATTATTATTAGTCAGTGTACAACGGAGGTTTCACGTTCATTGATGAGAGTAATTATTTATCGATACATGACATTGACGAAGAACGACGACGAAAGCGCGTGATCGCGTGTTGCGAAGGAAAAATGAAATCGATCATTCGAAGTTTGAACAAGTCCGACAGACTCGTATTTCCAAACTCAATGTTTAACCATCAGCTTCACTTCCTTCGCTTTGTATATAGACTTTTCTTTCAGTTTATCGAGACCATTCGCAAACGTCATTTTCTTCTTGCTCACATCGTGGAGCATAGTTCTGATATCTTCGGTGTCGGTTGTTTGCGGCAAATCAATGAAACCGAGGTCGTGCCACACTTTGATGAAAAACGTGGTGAAACCGGACGCGTACGAGCCGAATTCACCGCATTTCCAGTCCCACGGGATTATGTAATGATACACCGGCCAAAATGACTTGGTCAGAAAGAACATGCTGATGCTGTATGGTGGCATTCTGAAATCGTGAGTAAATCAAGTGAGCTTTCGATTTCGACGATAGGGCCGTGCGAAAATTTATGATATAAGTTTTGTCTTGTCTCAATTAGCGACAAACGTCTTTTTAACTTTGATACAAAAGCTTGCCAATTTGTTAGATCATTCGTCGTTGAATACTGTTTTCGAAATGGTAGAAAAAGAATTTTTTTCTCTCGTCGATTGATGGCTTTGTCGAACAGTGGAGATGAATACGAAACAACTGATTGATTTTATTGCAGCTGAATGACGCAACGTTGCAACGTTAAATTACATCGTATTTTACGAATTCAACGAATTTTTAAACAAATTAGAGAATCCTTTGTAGCAATTTTAATTTTTAACGCGTTATAACACTTTATTCGACGTTAATTCCGTCATAATTAATCATGACGGTGCCGTGGCTCTTTGGCATTTTGAAGAACAGTTTGTACAATAAGTTGAAGGTATCTGAAATTTGTATTAACTTTTTCCCTTCCATGCTCCAGACCAAACGCGCGCTGTTCACCAGCCAGGACACGTTCACCGTAATGGCGAATCGTAGCACTCCTGTGATCAGTATTGTCTCGGTCATCGACTCGTCCCAGTATTCCAACGGGACGTTCAGTGACAGTATCAGTCCAAATATTAAGAACAACGGCCAGTAGAATCTATGAACGTAAAGGAAAACAACAGGACTCACGTCAAGGTACGTGAAAAATTTGGAAAGAGGATAAGATATCGAGCGGCGTTTCGAAGAAATATTTAGAGAAAAGTAGAAAAAGATTTCTAGAGGAGAGAAATTTCGACGAACAGGGAGGTAATTTTTGATAAAATAAAAGATTATACTTCTTTTGCAACCAGACGTAGCCATCTTGATCCAAATCACGTGTGTCGATCTCACGTTTCATCTCGTCATAGTCTATACTCGGTGACAATGCATTACCTACGTAATGACTGTAAAAAAATCCTTTCTTGTGATTGTAGGGGTCCTTATCGGTCCCGTAATATTTATGATGAAGTCTGTGATATAATACCCAATCGTATATTGAGCCCTGTAAGTGTTATATAATTTACTAGAAACAGGACGCGACGGAAAGTCAAGTCATAAATTTTTTCAAAGACTCAGGAAACACACGTGATTATTTTTCTCAGCCAATACTGCGATTTTGATATACTTACAACTCCTGCCAGGGTGTGACACAGCATGAGGGAAAGCCTGAGAAATCCTGTGGCTTCGTACGTTCTGTGTGCCCACAATCTATGAGCTCCTGCTGTCACTCCGAGGCAACCAAGAATCGTTATAAACAACGCTGGAAAATCGATGGAGTAACCAATATGAAAAATAAAATACGCTGGAATTTTTAGTTGTCGTTGTGAAAAGAATTAAAAGAATAAAGTTCCGGTTGTCACAAATTTCATTGCGTGAAACTGAAGGATAATAAAATATATTCTTACTGTAGATCACGGTCAACCATTTAGCAGAGGTGAACAAAAACCAGATAGCGTACACTCCAAGAACGTGTATGTAAATGTACCATAAAATAGCCGCCCATTTCATTTCCCGTTTCTTCGCTGGTTTCGTCTCGTCCACCATCCTGCTGTTTCGAAACAAAGTTTCAACAAACGTTGAAAAGTTGAAGATTACACTCGTTGCTTGGCGAAACACAGCCGACACGCACAACTCTACATGTGTTTGAAATATTTTATATTTCCAAAAATTCAACAAAACGGAAGAAAAAAAAATAAGATGACGAATCGGAACATAGAGAAACTTAAGGACAGATCTTGAGGAATGTTTATGATTTAAAAATTCACAAAAAAGAAAAAAAAATTCGAAGAAGCGAATATACTGCGTATGAGAAAGTGAAAAGTGAATTCGTACGTGTCCCGTTACATCAAAATTTACCTCTTTCTGTAGCACGAAACGCGTTTCTGGATGATTGGGAATGAACTACCTAAACGAATGCTAACAATAAGCCTCGTCGATCGACCTCTTGGCTTCTGGTAGAATTTCATTAGCGTTCAAGATTTCACATCGTCATTTCCTTTAATTTTGGAACGAGTTTAACGAGGCGCTCGAGACTCGATCACGATTCTTGATAATTCGTCGATATTTAACATTAATTAAGACGGTTGGATATGCCTTTTAAAAGAATTATTCAGCGTCTGTGCGTGAATTAGATTCCATCGGATGGAATTATTAATGATCGAAACTGAATTATAATGCCAGCGAAGGCATTATTTATTGGAGGCTTTTATAACAGTTTAAGGAAAGAGATAATGATAATTTGATGAAATGAAATTTTCAGAATATTACGAGAAAATAACCAAGGAGAATGTAATAATTAAAAACGATCATCAGATTGGTTAATATAATAACAACATATTCTTAGAAGAAGAACGTATAATAAAGAAGAGAGTTTTACAACTTGTTGGCTCAAGATTCGTGAAAAGTTTTTGTTCGCATGAACATTTTATTCCTTACAATTATTAGTATTTACACTAGAATTTTATTATTGTTTTTCTTTTCATTTGATTCTGAACAATGCAGTGGTTCAATTGGTATATATAAAGTAGATTTTTGTGAAATTTAAATCAAATTCTTAACATGATGAAAAAAAAAAAAAAAATTGGATATGACAATCAATTGCAACTTAAATACATTTAAATATATGCATGTTTTCATATCATTTACAATTTGGTGTGGACACTTCTTTTTAAAACTTCCCGAAAGTTATCTTTTAGAACTGGCATTACACAACTTGTTATAATTATGGCAACTGGAGAATGGACTTGGATTCAAGAGTCCAGAAGTTCATACTTGAAAATAGAATTTCACGCGCGCGTAACTTTTATTAAGCTTGACTTACATATATTATATATAATAAACTTATATATATAACTTATGTATATTATATATAATAAACTTATATATATAAACTTATATATATTATATATAATAAAGTCGACCAATAACAAGTTTAATAACTTATAAAAATTATGAATTCCTCACGTTATCATCAAGAAACGGTAATATTGATATTTCGATCAAGTTTGATCGTTCAGAGAGAGGCGAAATCCAAGATTTCTTGACATAAGGCTCACGAATGGCTGACCAGAAAATATGTTGCACCATGGTTATCAGAGTGTCAAACGCTTTCCGCTTGTTCGATAACATTTTTACAAAAATGGTAGTAGCACAACATCGACGAGTCATCGCGATGGAACAGTACAGTGTCACTGTTTCTTTTTGTCCATGCGTTTCAGTTCCAGAAGATCCTCGGATGGAATGTCTGCATCGCCGTAGCCCCAAACATGGCTACCATCGCCAGATCTGTTCGCTCTGCGTCGTACCATCGCCGGCGAGACGTATTTGCGATCGTAGGCCCAGCCGATGCTCGCAAAAGCGTCGATGAACCCAGTGGTCAAATTGAACGTGTAATTCCCCAGCTCTCCAGTTTTATAATCCCACGGGAACACGTGGTGGAAGTTGTGCCAGCCCTCGCCTAGCGCCGCGATCGAAACCGCTACGTTCTCCACTGGAGAGATGTATCTGAATTCGAATTATGAATTTATGAAATTCGAGAAACTGGCAAAAAATTACAATGTATTGCGAGAGTTGCTTTCAAACTTGAAGCAATGACACAGAATTAAATTAATCTCTCTGTGAAAGAAATGCATGAGGAATTTTTGCTGGGGAAAGAGTGAGAGGGACTTTGTGCAAAGAGTTGAACCTTATTCAATAAAGGAAACAAGTGTAAAAGAATTCTCGGAACAATCAGAGATTCGTTTCACTTATTCGTTCGAATATCACGGTTTTTGATAATTTACTTTGACTTTCGCAAGACATTCGATTGGCAAAAAGGTGTCGGTGACTGTTCAGAATGATTTGGGAATTGACGGTGTGTTTTATTCATTAACAGCTGTCTACTTACTTATCATAAGGTCGTTGACCCCACATGTGCGCCACGCTATTCACGAAGAAGGCTATGTTCAGCGTGATGCAGAAACGAAAGTTGAAGTTCACCCAGAAGGATGTCCATAGCGACTCTGACCAGAAATAACACGGCACGGCGACTGGAAGCCCGATGGTCAGAAGAGCGAATAGAGGAACGTAAAATCTGCGAACGAATGTACGTGTCTCGTTCGAGTTACGGCGAACGATTTGATCATTGAAAGAGGTTACTGAAATTTAATTTCTTACGATCCTTTGTACCTTTTCTGCCACATGACGATCGGATCGGCTTCCAAATCGCTCATGTCCACCATTTTTCGCTTCGAGACAACGTCAGGATGGGGTGTCGTGAAAAGCCAACCCACGTGGGCGAAAAAGAAACCTCTCTTCGCGTTGTGCGGGTCCGCGTCGGTTTCGCTGTATTTGTGATGCACTCTGTGGTCCAGTGCCCACGCGTACACGTGTTTCTGCAGACAAGGCACAATGTTTTTCCTCAATCGTTTAGGAATCTTCGAATTTTCAATTCAATGTCAGAAAATAACAGTTACAAATCGATGTAACTGGAATTTCCTAGGATAGAAGTTTGCCTATTGCGTAATGTTAATTTAAATTAATCATTCAGGAAATTAACCTCTCAGAAATTTAATTCTTTGGGTGGAATCAATGTTATTGGAAATGAACCTTCATCGAAATGATGAGAAATTAAATTTCTTGAGTGGAGAGAAGCTAAGTTTCTGAAGCGTTAAAGATATCGAAAGATTTGAAGAGAAAATTACGAACTTGTCCAGTTATGGTGAACAGAAATATTAATAGCAATCGGAGGGGCCATTTCGCTTTGTACGCTCTGTGGGACCATAGTCTGTGCGCTCCTGCGGTTATACCGAATCCGGAAGTGTACGTAATCACGAACGCTGCAATGAAACGATTTCAGATTCTAAAGACAGACATTTTGCAATTAGAATTTTTATTGGACATCAATGAACTTTCGATTACACGCAGATGAATTATTTTCACTTTGTACTGTTTTTAATCATCGCGTGAATCACGAGACACACGATGATGCTCGCAGACCGATCGAGGCTGTTCCACATGTTTTACACGCACGATGTTTTGCTCTATGGTGTTTTTCATTGTCTCGATTACACAAGTTCCGATTGAAGACTAATTTCTCGAATATCGGTGACAGTGTATGAAATTTATGCGATCCGTAACGCAGAAAATGGTCCCGGAAATCTCTCTCGTTTTCAGATAATGTAACGAGACACGAAAATATCACTTGATGAATTAAATATTATTTAATCTCTAATTTCTAATATAGAGGAAGCGTATGCCTCTGTTGCAATTGACAATCATAGATAAAAGAACAAGAGCATTATTTAGAAGAGATTGAAGAAATTTTGAGTTTCGAATTGCGTTTTATTCCTCTGATTGTCATTACAGCGAAGGTAAAACGTTTGCTATTGTTAGAACAGTGAAACTTCGAAAATTGCAGTTCAAATCCACAGAGGATCGAAAATTATACTTGAAACAAACGACGGTTGACAATATGTATTCATTTATTCTTTTTGTCGATCGATTCGTTCGATCCGAAATAAACATCTGATTGTTAAAAGCGCTTCGTGGAATTTTTCGCATTACTCTTCAATTCTGTTTCTGATTTGTAAACGTGAGGAAACGAAACAATCGGATTAGATACAAATCTATAAAGAGATATGGACTTAAATTCTCATTATTGTTGTGACACATTAAAAGAGATAAGATGTTGTGAGCGTAGTAATATCGACTATTCATTTTGTCGTTTAATCAAAATATTTTGTTATGCAACAAAATTTATCGTTAATTATAATTTTTATATTATGCATCTCTTTCGTTTCAATGTTTGTTATTATTTACGATTTTCTAGTTTCATAATGTCATGTTTAACGTATTGCCATTTGATTGACGAAAGATTTATTTATTTTTACATTATATAAAAAAAAGTTGGAAAGATAGTATTTTAAGAGCTTTGTAGATTGCAATTAAACTGTCGACTATCTTTACAGATACGCTTTCTTTCAGATAAACCGTTTAATTAAACAATTTTTGATCATTTTAGACGTAGTAGAATTCTCCAGTACATTTCATTTGGCCAAAATTGATTATTTCTACAATTAAATATTTATCTTATTTTCACAATTAAACTGTCGACTATTTTTACAGATAAAACATAATTAAACAATTTTTAATCATTTCAGAGTAAAATTTCCCAGTATTTTTTATTTGGCCAAAATTGATTATTTTATAAAGTGCGCGAAGATTTTTATAGATGCAGAGTATGCCACTGAATTTCACCGTTTGAAAAAAATAATCCTTGTGTGGAGACTGTAAGTAACCACGAGTAAACATAACTTCAATTCAACACTTACCCCATACGGTGGTGAGAAGCTTGGCTTCCGTGAAAATGAGATACAATCCGTAAATACAGCCTACGTGAACGAAAAGTAACGCCATCAGATCTGGCCACGCGATACGGGGAACATATTCGACTTTGCTGCTACGATAATTTTCGTCAACTGCCAAGAAGTCGTCTGTCTCCGCTAATCTACGATTTTCCGAATCGTTTCCCTTGTACTTCTCTTCCAACATTTCGTACACGGTTGGTGGCACTCGATTCTTGTCCGGTGACATTTTTTCTCTCACTTTTTCTTTTTTTTTTTTCGCGAATACTTTGAAGATTATAACTGACAGGAATCGAGGACAGTCTTCAGATGCGATCCAAATCTTTCTTGCATTCTAGTTTCCTTTCAGAGCGCTCGCGTCACTCGGAGCATTGAAAAAATAATAATTTCTGTAATCAAGATAAACGAAACGATCACCTTTATTTTAATTATATTCTATAATTATCGTGTATTCGTTAATGGGAATTTAATTTGAAAAGGGAAGGCGAATTCCCTCGTGATCTTTAGAATTTTTAATAATTTTATTTCAAACGAATGATTAATTTCTTCTCTTCCTCGGCTCTAGAGAAAGTGCTGCCTTTTAAATTAAAAATGCGTCGTAATTTTTATCCCTTCGGTTAAAGTTAACTGCCAGATTGTATCAGTTCTATATTTCTTCAGAAATTTACTGAATTTGAATAGGAATTCCCCGTGGGAATTTAACAGAATTTCGAAATTTTTATTAAGCTGCGCGTACATATTATCTGGGAAACTGACATACGACGATTTTTATCAATAACTCGATCAAGGTGGCTTGGTTTTCAATCACTGTACGGTGTTATACATACTATACGGAATCAAGGACTGCGAAAGACTGACCAGTACAGCCTGAACGAATGCTAAACAATACCGCCTATCGATCGTAGATACTGTCACATGTAGTATCATTTTACGTGTTGATAAAATTATTTATTTTTAGATATATATATCGCGCTACATTCTGCAAATAGTATTTTAATTCACGTGTCAGGTTCATTTCATTCATTGACAACTTCTATATATTGTACAGTTCGTATAATTCCAATTGATATTGTTTTATGTATATTTTAGAACACTTGAATTTATAATCCGTGAAAATGCGTATCTCAGTTGCAATAACAATGCGAGTTAAAATTTATTTAACACGTTTCACTGTTAATATAATGAAGATGTATTAGATAACCCAATAACGCGAAAAATCGCGTTGAAATATAGCAAAGATGAAGGCGCTTTATTTTATACCGTTAAATTGTAAAAAGTTGGAAGACTGCAACACTGATTTTGCAAACTAAATTCGTTTATTTTCCGGCAGTTGAGTATAACACTTTCCACGTTAACGTATGTATGTATGCTCAGAATTCTTTCGTTTCAGCGAATTATCAACGTCTGACTCGAGGAGTTGCTTACATTAGATTACCGATATTCTCTGGAATAAGATTCGTGTTAGATAGTTACACATTAATGCAAAAGAATACATAAACACATATTTGTGACTTTTTATGACGATGCACGAATTGCAAATAACTTACAATTAGAGCTACAGATACTATTTGACCGAGAATTATTGGAAATTAAAATGAGCTTCTTGCTTTGGAATATATTCAAAGTAATGATTGGAAATTGAAACGGACACTTCTGTACAACGTTTAATACAATTATAAATATTTAAGCGACGACGAATAATTTACTGTTATTCGTAATTATATATCACAGTTACAATAGAGTCACAGTTTGAGGTATTTTATACAATCACTATACGATCTCTCAAAACTCAACCCATTGGAATGCATCGTTCTTTCAATAAAACGATCGGTCCATAATTCAAAGGATAAACCGAATGTTTTTAATATCCTGTACCGCTATTAAATATTGAGAGAAGGGGGAAAAGTTTATTGAAAAACGCTGTCAGACTGAAAATAGCGGAGGGTAATATATCTGGCGCCACGTTTCCCGAGTATAGGATAGATTTCATATTCGTGCCCGTATGGAAACGTGAGAGGATATTTTGCCGGGGACTTTATCGGGATTCTCGTAAGAGTTGATGATGAACACTCAATAAAGAGAATGAAAAACGAAAACAGGAACAATACGACTGGCGCCACGTGTCCTGAACAGTAGGGGGTGGAGCTGTAATATTTCTTCGCCATAGGTGGCATTGGTCGTTTTTATGCTGATCTGTCGGGGAAAATGACGAAGAAATTAATTTGGAGTATTTTTAATAGAAAAAGTAGCCTTTCCTACGAAAAGAATCTTCGTTCTTTTGTTGCAAGATAGTTTTATGCAAGAAAAAGTATTTTGTTTAGAATACTTTAGTAAAAAAAAAAAAAATGGTCTCTTTATCTTTTTCTTTAAATTTTTCTATCTCTTTATCAGCAACGGAGTGAGTAGTAATCTTATCAATTTTCAATTTCTCGATCAAAACTATTTTACATGGCAATGGAGGACAAGTTAGAATTAGTAAGCGCGCGAGAAATCATTTTTATTTAATCGTGTATGTCGATATTGATGAACGACGTGGCTTAATAACTTTTCTTTACTTTTTAAACGCAATGCGTAATTTCTATGCGACTCGCTCTCCATTTACAACGGCAGTCTTTAATCAGAATTTATTGTGGGGAATTCATAGTTCACGGCCGGGTCGTTCTTCCTTCTGACAGACTGTGATTCTTTATTGAAGATGTGAAACGATCAGCTGGTCGAACGACAATCGAGATAATTTTACTGGACAATTTTTATTTTTCCATTAGCACGTTGACTGCCACTACTAATATTTCTATTACACGTGTTACACGAATTATAAATATTAAATTATGAATATAAGATAAACATTGCGGGCAAAGATATTTCAAATGATGCATATTTTAAAATAAAAATGATCGAAATATTGTACGTAATGCGCATAAATGCTATGAGATTGAAAATATTCCACTCTATATAGATCAACGATCAACCTATTAATATTCAAATTTGGAAAAACACGAATGCAAAACAGTTCAATATTTTAGCAACCTTTGGAGTCATAATTGTCACGGTTGAAAATAAATAAATGTTGCGTCTACGCTATTATGTAACTTGTGAGTAATACGCCTTCATCCAGGACTTGTCATGATTCTTAAGGCTATTTTATATATAGCAATGAATCATTTATACAGATCACTTATACACACGCGTTTAAGGCGCGGCGGTAAAAAAACAAAATATCGATCTGAATTCTTTCGTAATACTTTGTAAATTAATTGCGAATTTGTTTCTTATGTATATGTTACTATGAAACAATATTCTTTATTACATAACTGAGAAGAAAGAATCAAGTTAAATTTAAGTAGAATTTAAATAGAATAAAATACAAGATTCGATACAAGATTTATGGTAGGAAATTTAACAGTTATTTAACAATCCATTGAAAAGTTATCGAATCCATGATCGAATCGCGCGTTTTACGCTGCCTGGTCGTTTCATTCATAATCGCGAAATGGTTTAACCGTCAATCACTATCGATTTATGTTTCTTGTTTATAGCTACTTGGACTTAAGACTTCGAACCTCAACTGTCTTAAATCACCGGGGCAAATATTAGCAAATATTTCTTCATTCATAAAACTCGTATTTTCCACTGCAATAGATCGAAAACCATAAAGATATTTCGCTCTAAAATTCTTAAAAACATCGTTGCACGAGAAATCTTCCAATTTTTCACAATTGTACACAATTTCTTCCGCTATGTATTTTGAGACTTTCGACGAAATTAACACTTTTATTGTCCGAATTATTTTTATTATCTAATATGTATTAACGTCCGAATCATGGCAGATGTGATCGAAATATGTAAAATAGAAATGCGAAGTGACGCAATTGGAAACAGAGATGAATGAAAATTGGCGGGAGTCTGTATTGGAAGTTAAAGTTTTCTTCCTCGAGGAATATTTGATTCAACAATTCGATAATAACCAAGTCGTTGAAACGTGTCGGCGAATTTCTAAGAATAATTATTCTTGCCACTCAGTCTCCAAGGTTGAATCTAGCATGAATTACGTATAACATGATGAACTAATTGACCGTCAGATAATACCAACAGCGCCACGTGTCTCTCGAAACCGAATCTAACAACGGGCGTCAGTTTGAGGGACCCTATCCTCGCCAACGACTCGAGGTCACTCAAACTAATGATAATAAAAGGACTCTCGTCAAATTGCCGAGGCAGGACGTGAATCAATTATTAAACTTGCGTGCGTGTAAACTTGCATACGTACTTACGTAAATTGACTATGGAATCAGTGATTCAAGAAGCACGTGGAAGCGTAGAGCAGTGTTGAAAACGTCGATAAGAGATGTCGAGTTAGTCACGATACACTCTCTTTTTTTCGTTATCAATTGAAAAAAGGGAAAGCTTATCGTGCTCACTTTTCCGGGTCACTTTCACGTGTTACGATTAAAGAAACCGTATTGATCACGTACATACATATATTATTTCTTATGTTTTCAGGTATTTCTGACACTTATCTGACTCTGTATTGTGTCATCGGTCGGTTATATTATTCTCCGTGATATATTTTCCTTTTTTAATATCATGTATAATTTCAATTCTCTATTTAACTGACTTTCAGATCAAGTGATTCTTCGTGGCATTCTTCGTCAGTATATCACTGTTTCAGAGAGTTTAATTGATCATCATTGTTTTAAAGATTATTATCGCTATCAACTGTTTACTCAGCCTTTCAGATCAAACGGTTCTTCGTGATATTCATCAGGTCACGTATTATGTCACTTTTTCACTAGATCCTCATTAAACACTGTCTCAGAAGTTTGCGTCAAACAATGAAATAATTCACACGTTGCTCCGTTTACATCGTATCTTTAAGGTCACTCGATCAAGTTATTTTACGCGTCAAGAATTCACAGATTTACAAGACAAGAAACGTTCGATAAGCAGTATAACAAATATCCCAAACACCTGCAACGGTACGACCGATATGATGACGATAAGTTTGTAGAATATGACACAGGTGTTCCGTTCAGGTGTGTGATTTCTGGTTCGCCGAAGTCTATCTGTATTGCGTAATAAGAACACAAAATCATTAGTACCAGGAATCTGCTGAGACCTTCATATCGAGTTAGTTAGAAAGTGTGACGAAAATCTTTTCGATGAATTTTCGATGTCGATCGCGTGAGCATTCAAACACTAAGTTTAATATGTATTTAATAATTCAGATACTTGTGAAAGTGGATTGCAGGGTGACATTTGTCACTTCGTGTGATTTCTAGACGATTACAAATCTCCGTTCTGCGATCCTTGCGGAATAAACACTGTTCTGGTCGCAAACTCACGCGCTTCGCTAGACTTCACAAACCCGCTAGTTTTATGTGCGTACTCGCGCTGTCACGAGATATACCGACTAGACACGGACTGGCACGAAGCAGGGAAATATTTCATTAGATCTAGCTCCTTGCACGATAATTTAGTAGCTGATAATTGCGCTACAAAATTTTTGTGCAAATTTATAGTACAACGATAGTAATTATATGTCGGTAATTAGCCCTTTTGCTCAATATGTAATTTCGCTGTCACCGTGCTCGTCCATCACTCGCAAAGTGCAAAACTTGCCGAGAAAAACTTCAAAATCGACGTTTTCCTGAAAAACAACTTAAAAAAAAAAAAAAAAAATGGTCGTGTTTCTTTTCTCAAATGATATTTCTAAAAGTCTGGATATTCGTAGTCAATCGCATTTTCTGTAGCGAGTTGGATAAAGAGCAAAAAAATATTTTGAATTTCGAAGGCCAGTAGACACTTAAATTGATATTTAAATTTCTATATAATGTGTGTGTATGTGTGTATTGTGTTCATGCGTAATGACACATATGTAAGATGTATGTAATATCTCCTTCGAAATAATTGTAGCCTGCTGACATTCTATTGTACGATATACTAATTTCAGACGAATAGTGATGTTGATATGCGTATAAAACGATGCTCGTCTTTTAAAATGTACTTTGAAATATTGTACTAGAATTTTTTTACATGTGAAGTATGATATACATGTACGATATTTTGCATGCTGTGTATTATCATCAACGATATTTATTTCGTAAAATATACAGGGTGTTTCGTAACTTGTGGGAGTTGATTGTAAAAATAATGAAAAAAAAAAACCATATAAATATATGTCCTATCTGTCTTCGTTTATGAAATATGATGAATTTTATAAACAGAGCAAACTCTCTGTCCGGTCTCTCTTTCCATAGAACGGAAGAAATCGCACTGTTTACAAATAATACTTACTTGATATCTTTCATGTGACTATTTGAAGATTTAGCAAATTTTGCAATACCCGCAATCAGTTCTTACTAATAATCGTAATACATGTCGTATAAGATAGAAGATGTTTGAAGTGATAATGGAGCGTTATTCTAATTTAAAAATGACAGATATGCATCTGTTGTATGGGCTTGCTATGTGTAATGCAAGTAAAGCAAGACGTTTGTACTCGGAATATTTTCCCAATCGGCGTAACAAGACTGTTACCAAACAAGAAAACATTTCAAAGAATCCACGAACGCATTTTAGCCGAGTGGCTAGGCAACTTTTTAAATCAACACTCTGCAAATAAATGAACTGGTCGTGGAGGTCCTATTGCATGACCTGCTCGTTCTCCGGATTTGAATCCATTAGATTTTCATTTGTGGGAACATTTAAAATCTATTGTACACGCAACACTGATTGAAAATGCTGAAATACTACGAAACAGAATAGAGCAAGGCTTCCGACAAATTCGAGTAATACCAGGAACGATAGAGAGAGTAATCAGATGAATGACAAGACGCGTGCAGGCTTGTCTTCAAATGCAAGGTGGTCATTTCGAGCATCTTTTGTAAAAGTAATTAAAACAGAAGAATCATTATATCTCATAAACGAAGACAGATAGGACATATATTTATATGACTTTTTTTCATTATTTTTAGGTGTACAATCAGCTCCCGAAGTGAGTCCCAAAAGTTACGAAACACCCTGTATAATACGAGTCGAGAAATATTTTTCGTACAAAAATATATTTGAAAGTCTAGAATTAATTATTTCTTCTACAGTGATTTCATCTGCAAATGAGAGGATTGTTCTTTCTTCTTCTCTTTAATTTCCCTCATTATATCGAACATTTGATAAAATTTATTTGAGCTGATAGGTTCTATCGAACGTTTGATAAAATTTGTTTATTATCTTACATCGAACTTTTGACAATCGAACTTTTGACTTCATTTGAGCTGAAAGCCATCATAATACCGTAAAACGTGGATGGAACTCTTCTATATAATTCTGATATGTAGAATAATTTCGCCTAGTTACTAGCTTCACATTTCGATATTGAAAATTTAATGACACTGTAATGGATTTCAAAAATCATGTTTCTGGCGCATTCGCTACTTGATCAACTTTGATTTTAGTTGTAGTTCTTAAATTCACCGTTAGAGTGCGCTAAAACAACCACTAACTTTTTTTAGTATTTCAGTCAGTATTTCAGAGCATGGGGCTTGAAATCCCACCAGATGCTTGGCCTATTCGCGTACCTGAATAAGAGGCATATTCTTTTTTTTTTGTTTGTTTGCTTGCAGTTGATTTAATATAAAAAAAATTCTGCTTATCCTAGGTAGGCTTATTACCGACGTGGTCGAACCAACGATTAGTTCTCTACATTACCGTCAATGACGCCAATGGCGCCACGCGTTAATAGTGTTCTCCTGAGAACCGGGTACGCAGTGTCTTTCCAATTCGCTAAATATTTCTGGCAGATTTCCTTTTTCTCCTGCTTCTTTCTTTTACGTCAGTGACGCGCATGCACCGCCGAGGTTGCTACCCCCACGCTGAGAACATCCGGTTTCAAGGTGGCAGAGGGAGAGCAAAGGAGCAGATTGGGAGGTGGAAAACCGCAGTCGAGCTAGGGGGTGGTTCGATGGCCGCAACCCCCGATGGAAGAGCGCAGTCCGTCTCTTTTCCATATTAATTCAAAGCTGTTGGCTGGCCATTTCACCGAGTGACCCATGAAGGTGGTTCTACTTTTCTCATCGAGCATTTAGTGATTTTCTTTTTAATCCGATTGGGGGGGGGGGGGAGGTGCGCATTAGGGCTGCAGATTCGCTCGCAGATGATGTTGCTCTTAGGTTATGGCAGGTCGTTTCGAAGTGATTGCTCATTTATGTTTGGGTTTTAAGCGGGGAAAGTTAGAGGGGTCGCCACGATTAATCGTTGGAAAAAAAAAAAACGTTGGAAAGAAACGAATGGGACAGAGCGTCGAAGTGAATTAGATTAGTGATTTAAGGGTTAATCATCTGGCGGATAGTGAAGTTTGTGTTGTGCGAGTTGTCAGATGATATTCGTTCAAAATGTATTTGCCATTCGAACTGAAGTCTGGCGGATATTGTGGAGAGTTTGTCAATGAGAATTTAAATTCAACTAGTTCGGCAATCGCGGGATATCTTTTCTGTTTTTAATGGTGACAAAGGTAACATTATTCATGGATATCTTTAACAAATATTAAATTGCCGTTAATCAGTGAAACGAGATGCACGTATTCATAAAAAGTAATTTTTTGTCTTCACCCGCGAAGGTCCAATTTGTTTTCTCCTTTCTCTCTGTCTCTGTCTCTCACATGCACATTTCACATCTCACTTGGACGAATTAGTAGGATTTAATCCCTTGCATTGTCTTTATCAGTTAAGTGAGTAATGACAGTTCACTATGTGCTTTGTAAGATATAAAATATTAGAGTTTGTTATTACACAAATATTGATAACTATATATAACGCGATACGGAAATAATCGTATAGTTGTATAATTGTATAATTGCGTGCCATATTATCAATATTTGTATAATGATCTTTGCGTGATAATAAATCTCATTAGTTTATATCTATTTTACAGCTTACAGTTTATATTTATTTTGGTACAAAATTATATCATTGAAATACTGATAATATTTTATTATTTTATTATTATACGAAATACGACGACTGTTATTAACGATTAAACAATTTAAGTTAAAATTAGAATTTTTAAAAAATTTGTTAAATTTACTGTTGTTGCCAGGTGTTTGATTTAATGTACATACGTCATGCTTTTAATCTGCGTCTTTTAAAATTTAATATTGATGTTACCACCGCTTTATCGAGGGAAAGTTATTTAAATGAGGAAAAGTCTTCAACACTTCGAAGATGTTCGTCCACTTTCCTATACAGAAAGTTTGAAAATTTCGCCTTTATCTTGTTACGCGTTGTCTGCATATGCAAACAAGCGAGTCTATTAATGGTTAGACACTCACGATTCTGTCAGTAGAATATTTGAAATTTCTGTAGTAGTTCGAGTTTTTGTTTCTAACTAGCTACTTATTTTAATATACACTGTTAACTTTTATTTAGAAACTCGCTTATAAATCGTTGTGACGAGTCATGTACATATATGTCAGTTAGAAATTGTATAATTTATGAATATTCTTTACTGTTAATTTTATAATGATGCAATTATGTACAATTATGAGTATAATTATATATATATATATATATATATATATATATATATATAGTTATGCAACTGTTTTAAAAGTTTTAACACTTTTAAATTTAAATTTTTATACAATACATTTCACTTTTCTTCAAAATTCACATACATTCATTTCATAAAAACATTTATAGAATGGTAAAAGAAATTAATAGAATATTTTATTAAAAATTTAGTTGAGCTAAAAGAAGCTAAATTTAGGTGTTTCATCTCACTATAATAGTGGAGAGATTAAATACAAATTTAATCAATCAGTCACTTCGATGTTCGCACAAAAAACATTCTTCTATTCAGTCTGCGAGATTGTCAAATTTTTGTTATTTTCAGCGAAAAATGTTCGACGATCCTGCACTTTGCTTCCTTAACTTCCATTAATAGAAAATTTCGGAGTACATCTACAGTACTGTCCGTGATATTCGCAGAATTCACAAACGTAAACAACATTGTTACATTTGCCCTAATTCTCCAAACAATTACATGTAGTTCAACGCCACTCTCATTAGCAATAATTAAATATTTGCTCTTACAAGCAAACAATTAAATATTTACTCTTGTTACACGAAACTTCTCTCAGTGTACTTTTCACACTTTTGACATAAGGATCGCCTCGTGTAATAAAAGATGAAAAAGTAAAAGCTGGCTGCGTGCAGCGACCCCATTGTCAACGAGAAGCGTCCTTATCAGTAGCACAATCGACACGGTGACGTTCAGAACCTCTGACACGTGAATCACGCCTATCAGAGCTATGCGCCCACTTTCTAAAAGCAGGCGTTACACGCGGCTCACCATTTTTATTTTCAACTCGAACCAGCCGCGCGCTCTTCACCGCGGGTAACAGCACCGGCAGCGTACAAGAACTAGGTACCGTTTGACGGGCATTAAATCGCCCGAGGGCAACTCGAAAGTCTAGCTGGTTTCCCTCGAAACGGAACCTTACCTTCGAAACTTCGTGTCTTCGTGCGGACTCTCGCGGACTTCCTCCAAGTCCTTTGTCCGTTTTTCTTCTGTTTCTTTTTTTTTTTTTTATATATATATATATATGGAGGTTCAGCGTCGCATCGACTACGAAGTGTTTAGCAACGTGTCGAAATTGACTCTTTACAACTGGTCTAGTAGTTGGGTCTCCTTTAGGTAGTTGATAACGTTTTTTCTGTTGTTTCTGGCAGGTTAGAGCGATGTTTTGTCTGTTTAATCCGTAAATACTTCTTATGTTTCGATATTTTCTGCATTCATGTAGCAGGTGTTGGTTGTAGGTGTTGTTTGAATGTACCATCGTTCCTTTTTGTCGCTATCGATAATTGGAGCAACTGTGCCGACGATACTCCTCCTTGTAACTTGTAATCTGTTTCGATTCTTTTTCTCGCGTGGCCTTTTTCGCGTTTCAAGTACTGGATTGGGAGAAGATTTTTGGTTGTAGAAGTTGACTTTGAACTGGGATTGGATTTGTTTGGAATTTTTATGGAACGGGTAACTGGATTTAGTTGTGAACGATTTACGTAATAATAATTATTTGATTTATTGTCTCTTGAGATCCTTGAGATGCAACTTTTTTTCTCAATGTGCCTCAGTTTGTATAAATCACTCTAATTGTATGATAATTATTAATGGAGGCTAGTTTTTTTTATGAAAATTATTACGATGGTAATTAGACTGAATTTTAAATGCAATTTGATTTATGACTGTTGATATTTATTTTTACATCTTGTAATACTAGTCGGATTTTGTCTCGAGTGTCGTGCATATACTTACTCGATAATAGCTTTCATTTTGAATTAGGTATTTAGAGCGATCGATATTCCTACGCGTTATGTGATCCCCACTTATTCCATGTTGTCCCTTTTCCCGTGACAGATTCAACGCGAAACACGAATAGTTTAATTATTAAATAGTTTTCAACACGATGCTGTCAGTTTTTTTTTTTTTTTTATTTGCAGTTTTCCAATTAATTCTTGCGAAATGTAAATTTACGACAACGTCTCCGCGAATATTACACGATATTTGTAATTTAATTTTTCCGCAGATTCAAGTTGAATCTGGATTTCGAGAAATTGGCCGTTCGAGTATTCAGCCGTCCGTGTTTCTAGGCCATTTTGGCACCGGGTCAAGGATACGTTTATTCCTCTCGACTCAAACACAGGCTCTCCTCATTTGTACACAGTCGTTCGTTGATGAGAGCTTATTGTAAAAATATCTATCTTGCAAATAGCTGAGCATCTTTGGAATAATAATCATTCGACTTCGACTAGGGGCAAACGAAAGATGGAACAATGCCTTCGGTCTTGGAATTGTTGAACGAAACTGAGGCCGTTAGGTGGTTCCGCCCAATTTTCGACCCGAGATCTTTTACATTTACCTCATTCTCGACAAGAAGTCAAGTTTGACGATTGATGAAATCATCTCTTGTTCTGTTTCTTACTGACACCTCTAAAACCCAATTTACTTTCTGATTATATTATCTGCGTCTTTCGAGAATGCGCCTCTTTACGGATTAATATATGTTTCTTTACGGATTGATATAACATTTGTGTTCCGTGTCTGATATCGATGTCATGTAAATTGACTGATTATGCGATATCGATAGAAATTGATATGTACGTGCAAAACAGCACGCTCATCGTTTGAAATATTATTCCATCTCTGATTACCAGAGATTCGTATAGTATTTATATCTTACATAGCTATAACGTAACTATGTAGTTCTTTTTTTAAACTCTTCGAGAGATTGAAGAGTCTTAAAATAATTTTTGCCTACGTGTAATTTCTGTGAATCATTCCTCTCAGTCACTTCAAAATGTATTCCAATAATTAAAATATTGGGTTCATATCTTTGAATCATGTTTTTCTCATTTGTCGTGATTTTAATAAATTTTCAAAGAACAATTTAACTTTGTACGCTAATGCATTCAATCGTAAATATTAATGATCTTCAGTTTATAATATTAATGATCTTGATTTCCAACATATTTTCAAACGTATTGCTTTTTGTTTAAAGTCGAGACTGGAAAATTACATGCAATTGCATCAACGATTGAATTGTAAAACCGGATCATTTCGAGGATCGTTACTTAAACCGAAAGACTAATCGTGACGTAACGAAGACTCAATATTAACCATTGCAATGGAAGTTTGTAAACGACAAATGTTTGTACGCGCATTTTTCTTTGCGTTTCGCTAGTTGGAACAGTTTCGTCGGAATAGATAACGATTCGTTTCCGTGGACCAAGAAATCAGACGTATAGTTTCAATGGTTTTCACATCTTTTATCTTTAAAACAATCGGCTCTGCAGTCGGTATTCTTTTTCACTATGATCTTTGAATGAATCTTTTCTCTAACTATCCCTTTCTCCTTTCGTGGTTTATGGTGATTCCGTTTGGTATTTTTTGTCCTTCTACTCGTCATTTTATTTTTATTTGAATTTTATATTTCTTTTTCAATTCTATCACGTATTATTTCATTCATTAGACTTTAGTTTATTAATTCCTACAATCACATTATTTATATTTATCAGCTTTAAAGATATGTCATATCTCTACACACATAATTTTATCGTTTCCTTTTCCCTCTCTACTTTTAATTCCGATTTGCTTCCTTTTTTTCTTTTGTAGAGCAACACCTGCTAAATGAACATGAACTTCAAAATTTTTCTTTTCGACCATGATCAATTATTCCTAATATTGAAATATATTATATAGTGCTACGATATAGGGAAACGATTATAGTACTTGCGTTTTAAATTTTAGTGCCGTAAAGTTCAACGCACAATGAAATAAAATGGACAACGCAGGGACAAACGTGACGATATAAATCTAAGTGTCTACTATTTTGTAAAATTGAACTTGAACGTAACAAAGTTCAGAAAAACGGTGAACTGGAAGCAGTGAACACAGAAATTGGAACTCGCATAGAACGTTAAAAAACAATGTCGCAGACAATTCTATAAAAATATAATTTGTTATACCCATTCGTATGCATCTATATATAATTATTATTCACAGAATTATGTTACTTGCGACGTGTCTTTCTTTTTTTGAAAATTATCCATGGATCACGCGACATCAATAGAGATCACGCGAGATATCAATACGTAATACGTGCAACGTAAATTGCTGTTTTTAAAGCAGAAGGATCTTTTGTTTTCTTTTTTTTTTTTTTGTTTTTTTCGTTTTTCATACTCGATACTCTTCCTTCCGTCATAGTATATTTTTCTCGTAAGGATTTACGTTTACAAGTTTTTTTTTTTTTCAGAATAAAGGGAATTGCGACGCAGATGCAAAGAAAGAGCGAAGAAAAATCGTTGGAGGATAAACTTCTCCTTGAAATCTACTTTGATATTTCAAAAAATGTTAAAAGATTTAACTTCTTTAGTTCCAGTTTTTGCTCATGTATATATATATGCGTGGCATTAGTTATTATTACGTGCAAATTAGGTGGTATTAATATACTGGCGCGCTGACTGGCGAAATTTTTTACTTTTTATTTTTGGAATGAAATATTGAATTCGTCTGAGGTATGCCTGTTTTTTTAGCACATTTCACGATTCTTATAGTTTCATATATTTATTAAATACCTTTTTCTTTGATGATTATACTAGAAAATTCTTCGATCGTTGATTTGAAAAACCAGTGGAAAATTCAAAGAATAATTTAATCGTTCAATTGAATCGCACAATGTATCCAATTGTAAGTATGAATAGAATTTTTTTCTACTTCCATGCATATTTTCAAATTCAAATATTTTTCAGAGAATTAATAATACTGTGAATAATTTATAATATATTAATTATTACTCGGAATTATATCGTTCAATGTCGTAAATCTTACGCTTATTTGTTAATGCATATTTATACTTTCGCAACTTTTTAATATGAATTTTAAGTTTTTCTATACCTAGTAACGAAGGTGGTTCTAAAATTTTGTTTGAACAATCATTATTTTTCACTCGTTTCCTTAATGTAGGAGGCAGAATGCCAAAAACTCCAGATGCCGCATTCACCCCCATTTTGCCAGTTTGAATTGCCTCTAGGGCATTCAATCCCTCGTTTGTCTATAATCCACTGATCTATTATTACATTTTTCTTTCATATTCAGTTGGCATTTCTCCATAGATGTATTTACTAACTATTATATACACAATTTTACGATAGGTCAGCTCTTCCCTAAAAAACCGGGCCGTTTAATCTGCGAGTGGTGACTCGCTCGTCTTTTTTACAATTTTACGACAATATCTCATTACAAAAGTGTAACCACAATCTCTAAAGACTATATTAACACGTGTGTATTCCGAAGAAGTCACTACTTCTTGGTAAAGTTATAATTTATTGATGGATAAGTAGGAAACCTTTGAGACCATTCGATTATACACATTATTCATGATTTACTTTGTTTTTCAAATAAATACGAGCACAGTACAAGTCCTGATCAAAATATACAAAAAGAGCTGAAAATTGACTTGAATTGATGAACGTAAATAATGAGATCGAACCATTTCGCCCGGACTTACCCTAATAGACGTTCAGATTCAAATTAGTAAAGTTCAATCAACACGAGTTTATTTAATCGAAGCTATTTTCTTTAATATTTCGTTCACGTCAATGAAATTCATAGAAACAGGTCTCTACTGTAACTTTGTCGTTTCGTGAAATTACTTTCTTATATTTTTAAATACGATTATTCAAATATTGCTTTCGCATTGCTTAAAACAGTGAATTTTAAAGTTCACGCGTAAACGGTGTTCTGTTGTGATTAATTCGTCGTTTCGTGACAACTATTCTCTACGTATCTTTTGAGAATGATCATTTGAATGATCCTTTACCTTGAAGAGCGAATTTGAATGAGAAATCTTGACCACAGTCGATCGCTCTTCCAACGATACCTTTTGTCGTGGCCAAATTGATGTTTTATACCTTTCGAACAGTATTACAGTCATTTCATACGCGTTTCGAATGCAAATTATTACGATGATATGTATTTTGCGAATGCTTCTTCTTAAATCACACACGTGGCTTTTCCTTATTTCTCAGTCCACGAATGACAGAAACGAAATTATTTTGAATGACGTAATTTCTGTTTCATTTTTCCTCCTTTTTTTTTTTTTTCTTCTTGACCTCTGCTGTACTGCTCGATGAATGAATAAAGGCAAACTAAAATTGTACGCGAGCTACTTTTTTTTTTTTTCTTATCAAACAAAACAAATTTTTTTTTGCAAATTTCTTTTTGCTTGAACCTTTTCTCGTCCCCTTTTTCTTGCTACGACATGCAACAATATCACTCGAAACTGTTCGTATGTTCGACGAAAAATTGTCGATATTTTTAATTAAACGTTGAGTTGAATATTAAATTAAATTTTCTTAATTTCATAAAAAAGGAACATTCTTCTTTCAAAGATGGTTTCACATTATGCAGCAGGTGGCAAAATAAGGATACTTTTTTAATTATGCAGGGTGCGGCAGGCAGTTGGTGTGATCCTACGTGAAAAGATAATTCGGTATAAAACGAAGGGACAAAATTTGTCTATTTGGGGCCGAGAGAATCGAATTTATCAGGTTCGTGAGCATACGATTGCGTTAAAGTGGATGGAAAAGGAAAATGTAATATATCATCATATTATTAAAAGAAAGCAAACGTGATTGATTAGTCACGTGGAAGAGGACATTGTTTACTTGTTATCGTGTTGCAAATCGTATTCTCAAATATGCACATAGTAATTATATCATCAATTATACATACGTAATCAAACGCTCAGAAATCCGGTGGACATTTTGTTCTTTCTTTCTGACTTATTTCTCGCGTAGAATTTACCAATTGCATCGCGCATCTTGCTACAACCTCTCTAATAATAATTATTTTCCCAAAGCCTTATCGAACCAATATCGATTCAAGCAAAATTTCTTCGTTCAGCCAGGAAACACTGAAACGCGAAATTCGCAGCGAAGGAATCAAAGAAGTATCGCGGAAGAAAATCGAAGGATAGCAAAATGATGAACAATCCTGCGAAAGACCATTCGAATCTTTAAAAGATACATTGTTGCAAGTTGAACGTCAACGTCAAAATTACGAGTACCGTAAGTCAGTAGATGGTAGTTGTCAGTATTAAAATTAGAAAAGAAAAAAAAAAAAAGAGAAAGAAAAAAGCTGAAACAACGCTAGCAGACTTCAAGTCAGTCAAAGTCCAACGTGCATCGAGTGCCGTTCGCCGCCCCTCCTTCTGCCGTTCAAATTATTCAGAACCGTACGTATCTTTCGGAAAAATTGCACACGACCGACAATTTGGTATGTTCAAATGTGACCTATCACTCTATTCAATGAGACCTATCCCGACCCTCGCGACTCTTTTTGCCTGTTGTTTCGTTTTCCACCGTTTTCTTCCTTCCTTTTTTTTCTCTCTCACTTTAACAGACGTGATCGTGTGGGGGATTTCGGCGTGGTTTTATAGGTCGTCGCGGAGTTGATAAGTAGGACATACGCTCTTGCATCTCCGTATTTCGTAGTGAACTCGCCATCAGGTCGGATCATCCGCAGCCTAAGTGGCCATCGTTCAGAGATCGATCATTGGAGCGGCGACGTGTGATACGTGCTCCGAAAGGAATTCTACTCTTAGCCGTAAGTCGTTGTTGTCCACGGTGATTTTCAACCCCTTCGTTTCGCTCGTGAGAATCGTAGAGGATCGAAGTTTCGTAGATCGTAAAATTTGGAAACATTTCTGGACATTCACATTGTAGTCAGGGCCCTTTTATTATATAGGGAAAAGTGCACGTTCGCAGGATTTTTAACTTGGAGAACTGCGGCACGGAAAATTGTAGACATAGGGCTCGTGGATGTAGAGTAAGTCGTGGATTTTTAATTTGGAAAATATATAGGATTTTTAATTTAGGAAATTGTCGGTATGCAGGACTTTTTCTTTGGGAAATTATGGATTTTAGAAAATTGCAGATATATAATTTGTAATTTGCAGATATTAAATTTGTAATTTGCAAAAATTGTGAATACGTGTAGACTTATGTATGTATAGGATTTTTAATTTTAATTTCAAGGAGTTTCAATTTTACAAGAACGTACATATGGATAATTAAAAGATGAAAATAGAAAGTTCTCGACAAATGCGAATTTAAGTGATTTCTATCGAGAGCGATTGGGATAATTTTGAGCTGAAGAGTGAGATTTTTTATCGATTTTTACTCGTAATATACAGTGATACAGATACACGTACAAAACAGTGATTTAGACTGAACAAAATATAAATATAATTCAAGACAGAATTCTACCGCTTTCTCGAAATCTTAAGCGATCGTGTTACAAATGTTTTGCTACGTGTCGAATATTCCTAGCGGCTTGGATAACTCCGATTTTCAAGCGGATGTGAGATATAAAATTACACGGGATTAGAATCCTTATTCAGCGGTGCAAATTTTGTCATGAGTAAACAGAAATGAGAATTCTTCGAGTTAAAGGAAGTCCCTTCCCGGGTGAAAATTATATTCCAATCCATCTTATCAGTCGAGTAAAAATCTTAATAATACGTCAGTGCAGTCTGCGATAAAGAAAATTTACCATAACGGTGTTTTCGTGCAACGTTGGTCGCGAATTTTTTTCGAAGCGCTTGAAACGATCGAATAGAAACAAATTCGCAAGAGTCGCCATAATATTCAGCTACTTGAAAACGATAGATTTAACAGCTTTAAAGATAGCTTTAAAAAAACTAGCTTTAAAAAAAAAAAAAGTTAATCCAGGATGAAACACTCGTAAACGAAATATAAAAAAATTTCACTATCGTTTGTACGTAGCATCCAACATTCTTTTATGGAAGAGCACGACCAAGTTCATATTTCGTCGCGATCGGCTTATATTTTCACGGACAAACAGGTTTCGAATTTCATCGAATCAGGCCTGCGTGTTCGTTCGACGCTGGGAAAACCGAAAGTAGAAAGAAAGAATCGATCGGATCGCGGCTAGCCCTAGGGAACGAAGCCGGTTTGCACGGTACACGCTGTTTTTAATTACCAGGAACTCGATTTACGCACGAGAAATAAATCAGCCGCTCTTATCAAAGGTAACTTGATCTAAAAACACTTGGAACTTTTTCTAATCCCGTTTCAACTTCTCGTTCTAATTTCTTTTTCCTTTAATTCCCGCGGGACGACAGAAGCGTGGATTTTTCTTCATTTTATTCGAAGATCCTTCGATTGCGATTATTAAATCGCATCTAGAAATCCGTGTCTTTGTCGTTTGTCAAATTTATTTCGTTTGTTTGACGCGTGGAGAGGAAACCTGTTGAGAAGCTTTCTTTTCTCGCTGTTTCTAAACAAACAACAGAGGTTTGCTTCGCAGAAGCTCGTTTCTCGGTCCAATTGTAACGAACTCCAAAACTCATGTCTCCAAATTTTAGTGTCTTGTAAATTTTACGTTTTAGATTTTCGCTCGCAAATTTATCAATTTACGAGTTTACTTAAACAAATTGAAATTTCACAAATTTTACGTGTTAAATTTACGAATTTACGTACTGTTTGCTTAAACAAATTAAAATCTTACAAATTTTACGTGTTTACGGGTGCACTTAAACAAATTAAAATCTTAGAAATTTTACGGTTTAAATTTACGAATGCACGTACTGTTTACTTAAACAAATTAAAATTTTACAAATTTTACGTTTTAAATTTACGAATTTACGAGTGCACTTAAACAAATTAAAATCTTACAAATGTTACGTTTTAAATTTACGAATTTACGAGTGCACTTAAACAAATTAGAATCTTACAAATTTTACGTTTTAAATTTTACTTGTAAATTTACGAATTTAGCTAGAATTTATGTTTTAAATTTTACTTACGATTCGCGAGTAATTTATGAACGGAAATAGATTTGCAAAATTATTGAATTTTTTTAAATTGCTTCGCAAGATGAGATCTCGCGTGGTGATCGCGCCAAGAAGTAGATAAGAACACGCAAAGGGAAGAGCTTCCCCTTTTAAGTCTTGGTTCGCTGCGTTGTCAATGGCAGCAAACGTGTCATGCGCCAGGATATTCATTATGGTTTCGAGGTCTCGCGATCGTTCGATGAAAAAAAAAGAAAAAACTGTGAAAACTAGTCTACTTGATTATTAAATAACTTCCTGGGGGGAAAAATATATTTTACGATCGATAATGAATCAAAAGGAAAGACGCCAGAAAAGAAAAAACGAACGACTATTTAAATTGGTTTACATACATATTCAGTTTGCAAATGTTGACATTAATAGACAAACAAACAAAAGTAACGACAATTAATAGAGCAATTCGCGACGTGATTGAATGTTTCTCAATTATAATGTTTAATTAGTGCATCACGTGTGTAGAGACTCGCAAGAAAATTCAGATTGACGAATATTTTCAGTTTAAAGCGTGTGAAATTGAATTTTGGTAAAAGCACGGAAATGTTCGTAAAGATTTCTAGAAAAATTTGACTAAGTGAATACGAATGAACGCTTTGTGCAATATTTAGTTTTTGACTCACTTGATAAATTCCTCGTGACAGACGGAATAAATTCGACGAACAATACTACTGAATTTCTCATTTTGTCGCGTGCGATGATTCAAAAGCTTTGCGTTACCAATTACCACGCTTTGTTGAATCGATTGACGACCTGTCAATTTGTTTATAAAGTGTTGAAATTCACTTGACAAATGTGAAAACATGTTAGAATTTCAATTTGTTTATTCACATGACACGTTACAATAACTTGAACGATTTTTAAGAGCTGGATATTATTCAGGAGATGAATAGTGAAGATTGATTCTATTTATTTTGCTTCAGCTGCGATCAATTCGTTCAAAATTCTTTCATTCGGATTAAGACGTTTACGAATATGCTGTATGAGTTTCGACTATTCACATTCTTCGACACGTCCATCATTTATCGAACAGCCATAGAAATGTTTTGCAATGAATTCGGTGTTATTACTTTTAAATGAGCTTCGTCGTAAAAAAACGATAGTCGTCATCATCATCTTCGACATTATTACCTCACAATATTATTCTAACGAAAATAAGTCAAATCATTTATTACTAACATTCTAATAATGTCAAGTCCCAGAGGCAAACTTTCAAAGAGCAGCGAATTAACATTCGAATTTATATATTTCGATCATTAATCATAAAATTACTCATTAAAATTTTAGAAATCATTCGTCATTTAGTCGTAGAATAGATACCGAAAGCAACCAGAAATTCAAAATATATCCAACGAAGTTCCAAAGAAAGATCGATTCGACAAAGTAAAGCACAATGTAATCGAGTTGAAATTAGATTCCAAAGAGAAAATAGGCTAAAACGATAAAAGTTGATACACTCTCGAACTGACGTTTCTTCGATCGTTTCTAAGATATTTAAATTCAACATTTATCGTTCGCGAACGTTGCCGAAAGATTAGAAATCGAATTTCACTCCAATTTCTGTACAAATTATAGAAAATAATTCATCTTAATTTCACAGTAATTCACATTCAGAAAAGAGATCGATTTAAATTCAGAGAAGAGCCACCAAACAAATTCTTTCCTCGCGCCTTTCTCTCGTCGGACTGAAAATATCCGGTGATCTTCGAACGTTTGTTCGATCTTCTCCTTCGTTTGTTCCCGAAACGTATGAGTAAACTTTCTGTCTGGCACACTTTCTTGAATGGCTGGTTTGCTTACTAGAGTGGAATTGAATCATCTCGGAGCGTGACCATTTGCAATTTCGACGGTGATTCTCCGACACGGGAAATCGCGTCGCAGTTTTTTCGCTCGTACCTCCGCCTACATCTTCGATCGAATAGCTTTCTTTTCACGTCGTCGGCGTTTGCTCGATGTGATCGAATGAATCGATATTCGATTAACGCACGAATACATTTCTTCTTTCTCTGATTATTTTTATTAATTTTTGCTTCAGCTCAGTGGTCATTAACCAATTTGCTCGATCATTTGTTGTATCATGCAACATGATAATATAATATTATAATAATTGCTCAAGCATTAATTAAAGCGATTCGTTCATAAATATTCAGATGAGTATGAAAATATATCGCAACGTGTATTATTGATCGATCGAAAATATAATCTGATGCAATTAACATCAGCGATATTAAAAGAGTCATAGTTAGGAAATAGAAATAGAATATGGAAATTTTGCTTTGCAATACGATTTCAAGATGTATTTCAAGATCATTTCTCATTCTTTATTAATATGAATTTTTGTCGCAAAGGTGGAATAGTTTTTATTCCTTTTAGCGTGTATAAATGCACAAGGTGGAACATTTTCTTTTTTCTAGCATGTAGAACGAATTTCAATTACGCTGCTTTCAAGTAACAGTCTTTCCAGTAATTTCTTTCTAGTAATATTCACAAAACATGTTTCCACTGTCTTTCGACACCTCTCTTTTTTCACTTCAGACCACTTCTACGTGAGAGACTATAATTATAGGTATGAATTGAAGAATCTGTAATTATAGATAGAATTCTAGTTATTACATATGCAAATTACAAATACAAATATATTACACGTACAAATTACAAATTACAAAAACACAAGTTATACATTTTTTCGAATTCTAGTTATTACATATACAAATTACAAATACAAATATATTACACGTGCAAATCACAAATACACAAATTATATATTTCTTCGAATACTAGTTATTACATATGCAAATTACAAATAGAAATATATTACACGTACAAATTACAAATTACAAATACACAAATTATACATGTCTTCGAATTCTAGTTATTACATATGCAAATTACAGATACAAATACAAATATATTACACGTAAAGAGATACAAATTACAAATACAAATTACATATTTCCTCGTCGTAATAACATATGTAAATAACGCGTTTAAATAAATATACGGTGTCTTTCTTTTTCTCGTTTCCTTTTTTCTTTTTCAACAAATATCGTTCCGTTTCAAGATCGTCCCCCGTCAATGAGAAACGAAGATTCACCTGAGAAAAGATCCCCTTTATGCACCATCGCGGATTGCCTCTAATTACCCACCTGACGTAATTTAAATATCTGACGATTGCAACAGCAACGACCGCGAGACAGTGCAAAGAAGAATTCGGTGGAACAATGAGAAGATTCTCGCTCGTATCGCGGTTCGTATTGCTCACAGCATTTTGAGTGAAAGCTTCGATCTGCCAACTTCTTCCAATTCTCTGTCTCTTTTCATATTTTTCCTTTCCCTGAATTTTTTTTTTTTTTTTTTTAATGGAAATCGATCTGAGAAATATTCTGCGCGACAATGTGACTCGAAGTCGATCGTTTCTGCTCGTGGATTCTTCAAAGTTCTCAAGGCTTTCAGCGTTCTCGAGAGAAAATCTCGCAATCTCGCCAGTTTGCAGAACCTCGAGAGGCGAATAGTTTCTATGTACGATCTACAGACGAGTTCTGACGGCGCGAGTGATTGTTTCGTCGCTGAAGCGACAGTGTTTCTACGATTTTCTCGAGCACCGTTTGACTTTTCAGTGTCTGTATGGATTCGAATTCGTTAGCGTCTCCGGTGTGAATTTTTATTCATTTGGCGTGCAGCACGCGAATTTTAAACCACGCGCGTTTCAGACTGAGTGAGTTCAGCTGGATATATATCGCGTCTCATGCTTCGATACCGAGTCCGTGACAATCGGAGAATATTATAATTAACATTCTGCATCCAGATTTCTACTCTTGTTCCAATCGTCAGAATCATTTCATCGGTCAACTATCTGCTGAACTTCGTTTCTCCTTGAATTTTCCTTTCGCGTTCTGCGTTTTCCATCAATTTTCCAGAATTATATTTCGCAATCGTTCGTTTCGAAACGGTGAGAACGGTGACAGTTGAAAATCGACGTCGATTGAATTTAACATGTTACAAATCTCGGACTCTGATTTCGAAAGAGTTGAACTATAGTTCAAACTGTGGTTGGATTTTCCCAACGGTGGGCCAATTAAAGAAACTTAATTGGGGCATCGACCAAATGATAAATGCCAATCCAGTGGATAATTACAGAATATAAATGAAACATAATTAAATTGAATGAAACATATTCTTAAATTAAGACTCGCGGGTTAGAAAACTTAGGCTGGGAAAAAAGGAAACAATAGATGCGCACGGCACGTGAACGAGCGCATCTATTGTTTAAATTTTAAATCTATTGTACGCCTTTGGCTATAAATAGATTTAAAATTAATTCTAATAAATTTATTCACGCCGGCAATAATAGTTCAAGAAAATTCTAAAATTACAATAACGTATCGCGATTGTTTCGCTTTAGATTATAATTCCGTTTAATCGAACGGAACGAAATTTAGGTGAAGGATAGACGATGGGTGAACTATAGGAGACTGTATTTATTTTAGAAATGAAATGTTATTATTTTACGAGTCAATATCTCGCGATCCGTCGATTATCAATAAAGAGGATAATTTCGTACGCTTCGAGTTATGGTTGGTTGATGTTATTTATGAGATCGAAGAATACTGGAGCGTATTGACCCGGGTTTCTCAGTTGATCTTTCGACGATTACGAGCAGGTTTCGTTTGGCCTGAATGTATTTCCATTAACGTTACAGATTCACACGAGACTAATCTTTCCATTCGCGTATCTGTGTGTATGTGTGTGTACCTTTCACGTCGAAAGTTACTGCAGCATCGTTTTACTAGTAAATTACACGAGCCTCAAATTCGAAATATTGACATCGATTCGTAATATCGGTGTCAAAGACGCTGTCCTCGTAAATTTCTAGTTTTCAAAAACGAGAGTTTCAAAACGTTGTTCTAAAGGAATGGAGCGGCCTTCGCCATCATCTAACTCCAGATTTTACGTTGCATTTTCATTCTTACGATATTCTAAATTCCTTCGCTGACGCGCCAAAGAATATTAAAATTTATCGATAGGTCAAGTATCGGAAATGAATCACCAGATATTTGAAATATTTCGTAATCAACGGTCGTTGATTGAAAATTCAAACATTGTACGTAAAAGAAGAGACTAGTCATTGTTTAGAAAAATGAAGCGGAGAACGATCGATGCGATACTTGAAGAGATAAAATAATTATTGAAACACAAACACGCATAGAAAATTCAAAAAGAGGAAAACATGAAATTTTCGACCGTGCATTCATCGCGATTTGAGAAATCACTTTTGAAAGCAAAAGTGGTATATTATATATTTTCTGTTGTAAAACGATCGTGGATTGTAAATTAGTTTGAAAACTGGCGAATAAAAACGTAAAGGCTTTTGAGAGCGAAACATCGAAGATAAGAAGAAATATAATTGCGCAAATAATTCGGTTTCTAGTCTTCGAATCTGCATCTGCTCCAATCTTGCTCTTGTTTCAATAAATGAAAGAAGTTTCAACGTTTTCAATAGTAGCAGTATATAAATCGATCGCTTATCGCCGTCAGAAATTTCAGAAACATTCTCCAAACTGGCGAGAAATGGAGAGATTGTGGCGGAAATGGTTCAAAGGATCGCTCGTTTGCTCTTCAAAAAAAAAAAAAAAAAAAAAAAAAAAAAAAAAAAAAAAAANAAAAAAAAAAAAAAAAAGAAAAAGAAAAAGGATGTTAAATTAATATTTCCTTCAGATATTGCCCACGATCGTTTCTCCTCGCACAATATCACTATCCCCCTCGTTTATCACTTAACCATACGACTTCGAAATCACCTGTCAACCATTCTCATTCCCCTTTCGAACGCCTCTCTGACAAAGTCTCTCATAGTCAGACGACACATAGTGATCGCGACTCATCGCCTTTTCATTTGCGTTGTCCAAAAGAAAGCTCGCTTTCTTTCCACCAATTATCATCGCGTCGTCAACTGAACATTTTGTAGGTACAAAGCCAACGATTTAGTGGTGATCGAAGAGGGCCGGTGGAAAATGGGTGACAGAGTAGTAGAATGCTCGCTGTGAGCGATTGGTAATGACCTCAAACGCGCCATTGACCTCCTTTATGGAGAACCTGTTCCCAGCTTAGAAACATCATTTCTTTTCTTCCTTGTTCTCTTTCTCTCTCTCTCTCTCTCTCTCTCTCTCTCTCTCTCTCTTTCTGTCTCTCTCTCTCTCGAGCGAGTGCGGGATCATTTCTCTTCAACGGAACCGCTCCGGCTCCTTTCGCTGCGGATACTCCCTCACGGATACGCAGCAGCATGTACCGTTTTGAATCCGATCGTCGCCGAGCACTTTTACTCGACACGCATCGCTCGCTGCGCGCTCGTCGACCCAGAACAGGATCTTGAACTTTTACGTAATTTTGATCGTTAAGGTAACGTGACGACTCGAATTTTTCCTCTATTTTTTTTTTTTTTTTGTTTTGTTTTTAATTTGCGCAGCTTTTGATACTTTTGATGTTGTAAGACAATTTGGATTTTATGTTAATGTTAACTAGGTTGGTTGATCTCGAGATTCCGAGGGAATGGGATTTTTAACTTTTATGTAGTTTAACCTTTCAAGGGCCGGGTATTTCAATCCTCTTTCACTAGTGGATTTAAATCGCCAGGCGAAGTTTAATTTTACATGTTTCCACATAAATTGTTATGGTTCCTATATTTCCAATAGTTAATCAAATCAAATAAAGAGCTACTCAAAACAAGAAGATACATCGGACATTCGGTTTTCTCAGATATTATATTACATAGGTGTCGATATATCGAACGTTAGTACTTAGAAGGTTAAGAATACGCGACGAAAAAATCGACGACTCGAATTTGTCCACTGTTTTTTTCTTCTTTCTTTTTTAATTTATGATCCCTCTTTTGGTACTTTTGAAGTTGTAGAATAATTTGGATTCTGTGTTAATTTTAAACTAGGTTGGTTAATCTTGAGATTTAGAGGGAATGAAACTTTTAATTTTTATGTGGTTTAAGAATACGTGACGACTCGAATTTGTCTCCTGTTTTTCTTTTTTTTTTTAAATTTGGTCCCTCTTTTGATAGTTTTGAAATTATAGAATAATTTGGATTCTATGTTAATTTTCAATCGTTCAAAATACTTATATGATACCAAAAAAAAAAAGAAGACACATGTCTCGAGCGAAAATGCACAATAGCTGAACCACGTTACACGTGAGAGATCCGATCGTAGCGAATTGCAAACTTTCACGCGTCAAAAAACTCGTGGCAAGTGGAACGAGACCCGCTGCACGATTTTGCATCCTCTGAATTACTAGGTCACTGGGTCTCCCGATCATAAAGACATTTTAATGCAACTTGGTCGTTACTGCTTTTCGCAATAGGCGTTTCTAAACGATGTGTCTCTATCAATCAATTAATTGAACGATCTTGTCGACTCTTAAGCAGTTGGAAAACGACATTGTACTCGATTAGAAGTTGAATCTACGTTTGCTCGGTCTTATCTTACTTCAATTTAATTGCCGCTTGTAGAAACTGGCCGAGAAAACTGCTACGTCAGCTGCGTAAATTCCTGTTTTCTAGAAATCTAGATATGTTGACTTACGAGTACTAACGACGTCCAATGAAATGTTCGCCTTAGGGACATTTTCGACAAACAGCCGAACGTTGACGTAAACTATAAAAAAAACAAGTTTGGATCTTGAAGATTGAAATGCTTGGAATTTTTTAATTATTGCAGTATTATTTATTATTTTATTATTATTTTTGCAGTATTTATTTTATTTATTTATTATTATTATATTATATTTATTTTTATTATTTTTGCAGTGTTATTTATTTTTTTTATTATTAATTATTTTTATAGCTCAAAGAGCTGCATATCTGATTTTAGATCAGATAAAATTTTTCAAATGGATCGTTTCCTGGAAATTTTCCTGAAAATCGATATTCACTTCAGAGGGGATTAAGATTTTATTCGCGAACGTTATCACGTTCCATATTTTATCGAGTGTAGAAAGTAGGATAGATGAAAGAATTTCTCAAAGAATTTGAGAATTTCGAAACTTGGAATGTCGGGATTTTTTCATTATCGGAGTCTCCCGGTTTAAATTGGTTCAGTGTAATGCACTATCGAATGCTGAAATTCTTCTCGAGGACTGACAGAACGCAGTTTCTGATTTGTCTGAAAGTGATTTATTTAGTAGAGAGCTGAATTATTAACAAGACTGTACGTATATTCTGTACGTAATTAAGAAAGTAAGACAGAGACTTTAAAAGCAGGTATGTTTGAATTATGAAAGCTTGGAATGTTGGAATTTTTTTAATTAATCGAGGATCCTGTGGAACGTGGAATTTCTCAATTGTTTAACTGAATTCTATAAGCATTCAACGATTCAACAATTTTAACAAGTATATTTAGTTGTGATGCACGGTTCTTGGGCAGAAATTGAAAAAAAATTGTTAAGATCTAGAAGCAATTTTATTGTTTAAATAGTCTCAACGTTTAAACAAACATATTGGAAATAAATTAACCAACGTTGACATTAATATCAACTGAACAATTGAATTGAAACGAAACGAAAGTAAAGTGGGAATGTCTCTCTTGTGTGTTGTCGTGTTTACTTATAAACGAATAGAACTCACGAGTATCGTAACAGAGAATAATAATAATTCCAATTTGAGGTGTTGCAAGTCAATGGAACTCGAAATGTTACGAGATAATTTGCAAGTCGTGAAATGAAAGTCTCTTTTGCCTCTTTTTCCTTTCTTTCTCTCTCTCTCTCTCTCTGCATTTCTCAGTGAAAGATTTCTTTTCTTTGAATGACTCTGCTAATTAACAGTAAAGGTGTTACCACGATGTTACAGAAGCGATTACCTGTTTCAGATTGTTCAAGATGGCACCAAACATGTTTGGTTCATCGGCAACCTTGTACTTGGAAACGTCCCACCAAGAGAAATCGGCGACAGAAAAGGCGAGCAACCAGACGCTGCAATCCCAAAAATCATCGACCCAATCGAAATATAAATGGAGAATCGTTTGGAGGAACGTGATCGCGTTCGTCTATCTTCACCTTGCAGCTGTGTACGGAATTTATCTTAGCTTCACGGCGATAAAGCTGCAAACAACTATGTGGGGTGAGCATAAATCGTTTTCTAAAGCCATGCTGAAATTGCGGGAATCACTGCTTTATAATTCCTTTGCTTACTTTCCATTAAACGTTTCAACTTGCTTCACCTTTATTTTCATCTCTGTCGAAAACAAAGTAATGAAACGCGGAACATTCAAGTGTTACATTAACAATTGAATATTGAAGATTGACAGTTCTAACAATCTTGCTATTATTATTACCATTTCTCTTCAAGGGACAGAAAGGTTCGCCGTTCGCTTGACACTCAATTAAAAATACTAAATTTTAGATACAAAAATTTAATAAAAAAAATCTAAAAACGATAGCGCAAAAGGAGAGACCTGCAACTTTTACTGTAATCTGAAATTTCGATCTCACGTGTCGAACGTACAGAAAGAAACGTAACGTCACTTTTGTCGCGCATCACGTGCTTCGTATTCAGCCGATTTCAAGAGTGATCATTCTTCATCCTGACCACACAGAATTCTGCTTCTCCTTCTCTCTCTCTCTCTCTCTCTCTCTCGATTGCTGCTTACGCACGGTGTCTATACAATTATAGTTATTAATGACGGCCGTGCATAACTAGGTCGAACGTAAAAGAAGTTGAAGATAGAAATCGCGCGGAGCGCATGGCCTCGTATATCGGCGGCCCGTGGCAATTTTCGAAAAAGAAAAAAAGAAGGAGAAGTCGCTCGTCGTTGGTCCCGTTTTTCGAAAACGTAGACGCCACACGATCGCCGTATACCGGGAAGATCTCGAACAACAGCGGTTATCCTACTTTCTTATTGATAGAAATCGACGAGATGAAAGCGTGATGCTGCGTGCAAACTACGTTGGATTTCGTTGCAACCTCTGCCTATCTAATTCACGCAAACTTATCAAGTCGCCGTGTCGTGAGACTCGCATGTGCGCGAATATCAACGGTGGTAGAATAGAAACCTTTCGTTTGCAACAAATCATTCGAGAAAAAGAAACTTCATTGAACTCAAACGCGACCCTTCGGGTCAAAAAACCAATTCGCTGCGAAGTTTTGCTGGTTACAAGCTTGAAACCAGTTTCACTTTCAAATTTAGAACAGAACTCGAAGGGTTTGAAGGATTTTTTTCCCCCTCTTACGTGAATTTTTCGTCGCGAACTTCAATTTCTTTCTTTCCTTTCTCTTGTCACAGGCTTCCAAATCTCGACAAACCTCGATCTCGTTGATTTGGATAAAAGTAGTTCCAGTGAAAGTTTGCAAATGATCGAGTTTTGTTCGAAATTTGAAAGTGAAGGTCGTAGTATAAATAAAGGAAGAATAATGGAGCGCAGTCAAAGTAGAATGGGACTGGATAGAGTCAGACAGAACGTAGGAGTAGTGCAATCGAGTAAAATAGTGTATGTTTGTGTGAGAGAGAGAGTAGAGTACAGTGAAATTAAGTAGGTAGTAATGAAATTAAATAAAAGTTTAAGTCGAGAGACCAAGGTTTTCGCAAAATGAAAAATGAATCGATGAAGAGTAAAGTGAAAGTAAAGGGGATTAGAACGGCGCAGAGACAAGAATGAAACGAAAATAAATAAATGCTGAAGTTAAATTAAATAGAGTGGAGTAGTTTGAATGAAATATAATGGGATCAGGTGGAACGTAAAGTAAAATGACTCGAAAGAATGAAGCAGAAAATGAAGTGAAATAGGGCAGACTGGGGCAGACAGTGAAACAACACAGGGGTACAAGTAGTGGGCGTAATAGAGTTAAGTGGAGAGCAAGGGAAAGTATGGTTGTTGAGTACAAGCAAGATGAAATAAAACCTAATAAAATGGGAAGTGTAAGGTTAATGAAAACGAGAGTATGGTAGAAGAGTAACTAAGGCAATGAAATCAAAAATGAAGTACAATGGAGCGAAATTAATAAACAAAGTAGAACGTGTCAGTATACACACAGACCATACACGTATTGAGATACACATTATAGACTACGTCACGTGACACTAGGGATAAACATTTATTATATTCGATTAAATATAACTACGATATACGAATATGGAACATGAAATAAATTGTACGATGAAATTTTCACGAGACGAAATTCAATTACACTAGAGCAAGCTGAGAAAGGATGAATTGGAGGTAAGTTAATGTATAAGAAGCTAAGTTTCAACAGACTAGGGACAGATATATGGCATAACTTGTTAACAGCAATCAAACGATGAAATTCAACCGCGTCAAAGTTCATTGAAAGAAAATTGGTTGAGAATAATATAGAACGTGAAATGTGTTAACGTGAGCAGCTACATTGATGAAGCTCAAGTAATGATTCATTGATATATGATGCAAAGCAACTTGTACAGTTAATTTTCAACAAAGTAAAATTTAATATAGATACAATCTGTAAAGATAACATTGAACGATATCGTGATATTTTCAGCAATCTTTTTGGCCATATTCGGAGGGATGGGCATTACGGCTGGTGCTCATAGACTGTGGGCCCACAGAACTTACAAAGCGAAATGGCCAATGCGTTTCATGCTGATGATCATGCAGACAATTGCTTTCCAGGTAAAATTCTCTTTTCTAGATCTACTATCACGGAAGCGAATTTTTTTTATTAGATTTTTCTTTTATTGAAAGGTCTACCTTTTAAAAGAGAAACCATTGTTATAATATATATATATTTTTCTTTTATTGAAAGGTCTACTTTTCAAGAGAGAAACCATTGTTATAATATATATATATTTATTTATAATTTATATATATTTATATTATTATTTATTATAATATTTATTTATATATTTATATATTTATAATATATATAATATATATAATATATATATATTTATTTGTAATTGCATAAATATTCCACATGTTCTATATTGAAATGATTTCGTCACACAACCGTTCGAGTATTAATTTATATAAAAATTCTCATAGATTTCGATAATTAGTTCCAATTTCCCTTCGTTTACAATTTTTCGCAAATCTTATCAGATAGATTTCCGAAAGGTAATTTTAGAATACGAAGTGTTAGATTCCTCCAAGTAATCCAAGAGAACAATCACATTCTCTTCGCGACACGGCCCGGCAAGTTGCTTGCTAACGTCACCAGAAAGCAGAACGCTCTGAAAAAGGTCACGTTGCTTCGCAGAATCACATTTACGAGTGGGTAAGAGATCACAGAGTTCATCATAAATTCACGGACAGCGACGCGGATCCGCATAACGCAAAGCGAGGATTCTTCTTCTCGCACATTGGCTGGCTTCTGCTCCGAAAGCATCCGGATGTGTTGAGAAAGGGTGCCACCGTTGACATGACCGATTTGGAGAGAGATCCCATCGTTCTTTGGCAGAAAAAGTAAGAACTGATTGCACTCTTTTTTTTATAAATAATAGTTTTTAGTAGAAATTTGAAGGTAGGAACAATTTCGAACTACAAGCAAGAATAATTTTATTTAAATCGAGTGTCGTTATTGGTAAAATGGAGAATACAGCTGCACGAAGAAAGTGAAGTTCACATTTTACTTCACTTTCAAAGACAGCAGAAGTTCACGTTTTATGTCACTTTCTAATTTTTTTTTTTTTTTTCTTCCCCCAAACGTTCAATGTAATTTCACATACACTCTTAATTGTAAAAGAAACGCGCGTTTCAGAAGTTATTTACAATGTAAGAAAGATTTGTCAGCATGAAAGAATTAAATTAGAACGCACTTTCCATTCCAATATATCTCCATAATAGAAGTAATAACAAAATACAAAATACAAACTACAAAACAGCATGGAATATCGTAATTGAACACAAGTTCGAAGCAGCGTGTAGCAAACACCATTTACCATTGAAAGTTGCTCTTGACGAGTGTGTCAGTAACCCGAATGAAAGGTATTTACAACGCTGGATGTATCTTGAACACCTTTCTCTTTGACTTTGTTCTTCAGGTTGTACATCATACTGGTGCCACTCTTCTGCTTCATACTTCCTGTCTGGGTACCCTGTTATTTCTGGAACGAGACGTTATACTATTCCTGGTACAGCACTCTGTTCAGATACGCGTTTTCCTTGAACGGAACGTGGCTAGTGAACTCTGCTGCTCATATATGGGGCTATAAACCCTATGACAAGTAAGCGATTGTTTTTCTCTTTAAACGACAGACAAAAAGTAATAATCCTTACGTGAAGTTTCGACTTTAGATTAACAATTGAAGTCTGTGTTTAATTTATGTAAGAAATTAAATTGTTATTTATTGGCATATAACAGGGCTCGATTTGCTCTAGAGAATCATACGAATAACGATAATTAATAGTAATTGCTGGTCCAAAATTAAATATTATTAAACTCGAGGATAAAGGGTATGTTGCTTTAGATATTTCATATGCAGTTGAAACAATGATTCACGATTTGTCCGGAATGGTATATTCCTGTAAATAATATTTATAAACATAATCAGACAGGATCGTACAAATTTCCAGTGTCCATTATTAAAAATACAGTTTGCGAATAATCGAAGTAGGCAAAAGCACAATTTTATAGATTTTTCGATTTTTATAGAAGCATATTTCTCGAATTTCAGGAACATCGGCCCGACTGAGAACAAAAGCGTGGCGATAATTGCGTTCGGCGAGGGATGGCACAATTACCACCATGTGTTCCCGTGGGACTACAAAGCCGCCGAATTCGGCGACTACAACATGAACATCACGACCGCGTTGATCGACTTCTGTGGCCGATTGGGACTGGCGTACGACATGAAAACTGTCCCGGTTGACGTGATCAAAAGACGAGCGAAAAGAACCGGCGACGGAACGAGGTATTTAACTTGTCGTCAACGTTATCATTTTTTTAAAACACTTCTCCGATGGGAGTTTGATTCTCTTTTACACGTAAAAGTATTTTTAATACAATGAACGAATTTTTAATATAATAACACACGAACGAAAATTAAAAGTAAGAGTTTCCGAAATTTTGAAATATTGAAATATTTTTCATCTGTTAAATCGTTTGAGGCGAACATGATGTTAAGAAACAGCCATCGAAAGTTCTTGGAAAAGGAAAGAGGAGGAGGAAATTGAATATGTTTCCAGTAAAATTATAACAAAGATTCGTGTTTCATGCTGCTACAAAAAGCATCCCTATCTTTCAAAAGATAGTCATTCGTGGAATCTTCAGATCTGAAATGATTTCGATGTTCAGGTATGGCGGAAACGAGGATTCTCAGAGTCACGGTGATCACCACAATCACGAGGACATGAAATGGGGCTGGGGCGACGTGGATATGAAGCCGGAGGAAATCCAGGAGGTGCACATCATCAACAAGAGCGATTAATCGATCGATCGTTCACGCTAGATATCATGGAAATCGGGTTCGCATGGATGGTCGCTAATTGCGAGGCGATCAATCGTTCACAACGTCAATTAAATATCCATTATACATCCTATTGGTGGTTTGTGGTTATCCGTGAAGGGTCGGCTGTCTGATCGAAATTGTCTCGCTCTGTTAGAAACAAGTCGGCAGGCTTGAGAGAATTAAAACTGAAGCAAAGAAAGAATTGAAAAAACTATAAACCGTAAGAAGAGGAAGTGGATTAAACTGCAGATTTTTACTAGAAGAATGAATAATAAAACAGCCAAGATATGTTTTATTATAATTTCCAGATAAATAACAGTACTATTTTTGATGGATAATTAATCAACATTACTAGAAAAATGAATAATAAAACAGTCAAGATATGTTGTAATTTCCAGATAAATAACAGTACTATTTTAAATGGATAATTAATCAACTTTACTAGAAAAGTGAATAATAAAACAGCCAAGATATGTTACAATTTCCAGATAAATAACAGTACTATTTTAGATGGATAATTAATCAATTTTACTAGAAAAATGAATAATAAAGCAGCCAAGATATGTTACAATTTCCAGATAAATAACAGTACTATTTTAAATGGATAATTAATCAACGATTTAAAATTTCTTTAAACTCTGTTTTCTTAAATGTGTCTTAAATGAGTTTCCGTAGAAATTCGCAGTTTAAAAGGGTGAAGGAAAAGGGGAGAGAGGGTATCTTACGAATTTTCTGGCAGCAGTCGACTCTTCACTCGCGGTATCGGATTCAATTCGTGGCCTTCGCGATCGTCGCGAGCCTTTTACTTTTTCGTATTCTCGAGCGTATGAACAGTGTCGATCGATTAGCCTCACCGGCTCAACGTTTGTGTACGAAATCATATACGCTGGTGGATTGTGATGTGTATCGAGCGACGTAAATTTTTATCGTAACCAAAGCAACTAAGGTAACTTGTATATCGATTGATCGACTGTAGTTCTTGGATCCACAGATGGACGAGGCACATCTACGCGCTGGTGATCGAATCTTGGCGATCGTTGAGCCTGGGATCATGCGAAAATTTCTCTTCTCTTCTCGTCCAGCTGTGATAAGTGGAACGAGACTGTCAGAGACTGGCACGACGCTCGTTTGTTGTTTCTCTCTCTGCGTCTTTCCGCTTGTAAACGCGTTGCTATATATATATATAAAATTCCTGTCGCGAATGGTAGACACCATATACGTGTAATAGAAGAACGTGATTGATTGTGTGTCGTGCTGTATGATGCGTGATTGTTCGTCGTAAATAGACTGCGCATCTTTGTGCAGATTTATATATTCTCGCATATAAATGCGATTAAAGAAAAAAAAGAAAAATCGATGAAGATGGCAATGATAATATAGTATGTTACTTTGGTTATTTTGCGTATTTGCGTGCGAAAATTTCACACTTAATAGGAATCCTGAATCTTGTAATGACACCTGATCGAAAATTCAATTTTTGCACAATACACGCTGATCGTTTGCTAGAGAAATCGTAGCGTTCATATATCTGAATTTAGAAATACGGTAGATAGGATCCACTCTGCGCATGAAAGATTTTTAACTATGGTAATTCCTCAAGGATCAGACACGCACACTCCTCGTAAAGCTACGAAGTCACAGTCGAGATTTCCATTAGAACTTAACGGGGACTAAAATATTTCAGTTATTCTAATCAAGATGTCAAGACGTCGAGAATCAAGAATAATTAAAAGAAAAAAAAGATCACTAATGTTTTTTTAAAATAAAATCACGTACAATATACGCGCACATGTTACGCACAGGATCATCGAAGATCTACAGAATACGTACAAGTATTTAAAGCAAAAATGTCTTTACGGATATTAACGAATTTTCTAGTTAAACGTTCGCCAATTCTCAAATATTTTATATATTTTCAGTTACATGAATGAAAGCAAAGATCAAAGAAAATATATATAATTACCACGTGTAATCATAGTCTGATTATAATCGTGATAACAACAAGAAACATCTCTACTTTAACTTAAAACAAAAACTTTAACTTTAACTTTAACTAAAAAAAAAATTCTTTGAATATTTGAAATTTGTTAAAAAAAAATAAAAAGAACTTGTCGCTGGCTAATCGTAAGGTGAACAATTTTCAACAGTCAAGAAAATATTATTCAGAAACTGTTCGATCTCGTGTCAGTGCTTGAATTCGCGAAAGTCACGCGAAAGAGAATAATGATCCCAGGCGTCGTCGACGATTCGACGAGAAAAAGAATGATCGAACGACGAAACGTAAGGACTCGGGCTCGATGTTCGTTCTGCCGTAAATTGTCTTCCGTAAATTGTCCACTGAAGAAATCGGGCCCGAGTCGTTGGCGATCGTTCGCGTCGTAGCGACCGAAATCGTCAATTAAACGAGAAACATTTACAATTAAAAGATCGTGTGAAGTGGATCAATTCACGGACAGACGTTGTACACCTCGACAATCGTTTCCTCGTGGAAGAAGACGTACGTGTGTGTAGAAGTAGTGATCAAGTGCGACAATCTTTAACATCGACGATTTGCCTTAAGAATCTTAATTGTCTTGGACGTTCTTAATTCGTCGGAGACACGAATTAATTAATTCGTCCTGTCGCGCGAATCCACTGGACTGTAGAATCTGTTAAGAAGAACCACGGTTGTGCGTAGAGCCGAATGTTATTGCAGAGAATTGGCTCGCCAAGTTGAAATTACACGCGTAAGATACTATTTCCCGCTCTGTTGCTACGATTCCTGAGGAATTTCGAAAATCCTTCGAAACTTCTTTTTCAACTTTTGTTCCGTGCGTATCTCGAGTCGTTCTCGACCAGAAGAATCGTGTTCTTCTATTATTACATTAAGGAAGAGGATAGTAGTAAAGTTTGAGAAAAGGAGGATCTCTTTGTTGAGAGAGAGAGAGAGAGAGAGAGAGAGAGAGAGAGAGAGAGAGAGAGAGAGAGAGAAATTGGGCAGGAGAACTTCCAAGACCGTGATCTCAGGGTTAAACTTGATTCCTTACACTTGATTTTGTATATCGATCTAGCGCAATGCGTTTCCGGAACTTTGATCGTTGAATCGAACGATGATGAGTATATATATATATATACGAAATCGTGTTTCCTCTGTTCGACGTGTGTTATTTATTTATTGTCGAGAATACGAAAATTTGTTTGCTAATTTATACGCTGTAATTTATGCGCTGTTAAAATTCTCTTATTGTAAAATTATCTTTATAATAGCGGTGAAATGACTATAATATAGTAAACGCATAAATTATTTCTTCCAAGTGTCTTCGAATTTCCTACAACGGGACTTTGTCGTTCTAGTGATCGCACAACTATCGCCGGCACCTCTAAACGCGTTTACTATTAATTAATTAATCGCGAGCGTGCCTGGACTTTCGTAAACGTTCTTCTCTAACAAGACGGGACCGTCAAAAGACTAGAGATCGATGGAGTATATATATTTATTCGCGCGATGAAGGAAAATAGCTTTCCTCTGATTCTCAAATATTACGTATACCTATATAGTAGCGTTTGAAAATTGCGTTTTACGTACAAAGCATATTTATATACCTTATGTTATGCAGGATGCTATCAATGTTCGATGATTTAAATATTATTTTTTTGAAAAACCACTGTATTTGTTTCTTTCACTATACCTGGTGCGTTACGATAAAAGAGAAGTTATTACGTTGGACAATTTTTTTCACTAGAAGAATTTAATTCTGAAAAATGAATCATTTTCACGCGAGTGTACGTTAAATATAATTCCTAACAAGTTTATTATTCGATAATAATTACTATTCGTCTAGAAATAATTTCTTCGTGAAAATGAGAAAAATTCTTTACGTTTAGAATGGCGAAAAAAGGAGAAACGCTTTGATCGTTTACATATTTTATTTGATTGTTTCGTATGTAAAGGGCAGTTTTCAACAGATAGTCGTAAGAAAGGAGAAGTAGGAGGCTAATCAAAGATGGAAAAAGTTTGAAGATCTCGCGGAAGAATACTTGTGAGTTTAGAGCATTGTTCGACTTGCAAATATCGTCCATATCAATGAAGACAGCGAGAAAGAGAAAAACTTGAGAGAAAGTTGAAAAACGTAAGGGATACAAGCATGCAATTAATTACAAACGACAGAAAAACACCGTCGTTTTCGTTGCATATATCAGTTTTACTATGGACAATATTGACAATTTTCATTGTATTTATAAATAAATTATTGTCACCTGTATAACCTGTTTAGTATCGAAAATTTAAAATCCTTTTACGCTGTATTTCTACAACAGTTCACCTGTCAATCCAACATACATTAATTTGTAACCACATAAGTGTAAAACAATTTCCATAAAATTAAAAGAGAAATTATAAAAGTTTTTATACTCGTAATTACCATGTATAATTGCACGTAACTTTTTTGCTTGTAAATTCTTTTCATATCAGTTTATACCTTGTGAAACAATTTGATCGAACTATAACATGAATATTTATTTCAAATTGATAATAAAAAAAACATTTCTCGACGATGTCATTTAATTTATGAAAACGATGATGTTATTTAAAAGTGGAGCTTATTAAATTTATTAACACGCTTGTTGAATTTGTTTAGGGATCACCTTCGTCGGAAAAAATTCTCCAAGCAGCAAGAAACTTTTCATAACGCGGACAAGGTCGCCAGTTCACCTAGTGTGATTCGTAATTCAACCAAGTGTTCACGTTGATTTTAATTAAGAGCAAGATCTAGTTAAGAAGGTTTGGAGCAACTTGTTTTTCACAGTTTCGCTGTACTCGGTGTACGAACGAGGAAGAGCAGAAAAAAATTGATGAAAATTACGAGTTCCGTTCAAAGTTGCTGTTATCGACAGTGGAAATCGCCGGCAACTTCCTGTTGATCGTCGTGAAGAAGGCGTTCGCTGAGAAATCAAAGGTAATTGGAAAGCTTAATTAATTGCTTGATGGCCGATTAAATGCTTAATTGTTCCTCAGTCGCCTATGATTCAGAGGACAAAGGCGGATGAAAGTTCGTTCTCTTTCTTTAATTCGAGTAATTTAATTTGACGAACGTGACGGGGGCAGGTGTTCCTCTTTTGTTAATTATTTGTAAAAGGTAATTATTGGAGAACTTTCACTTCAGAAGAAATAACGACTTTTTTAAGAAAATACATATTTTATGTTTGTTTTTTTGTTTTATTGAAATTCTAATTAATCATACTTGAAGATCCAAATTACATACGACGGTCATATCTCTTAGAAAAATGAGAGAAGAAATTTTCAAAAAGTAGTAAGAGAACGATATTAAGAGATTTCAATTCTTTTAAATTGAAAGATTTCCTTGAATAATGAGTAAAATTGAATGAAAGTAACATTGGAAGTTTAGATGAAGAATTTGTAATAAAAGAAACGTTCATCGAATATCGCGAATAACTGTAAGAAGAATGAATAAGACATCACATAGAAATAACTTGGAAAGTTTACATTTATACTAGACCTATCAGAGTGGCATTCTTCGAGCGGTTTATCATAAAATATGTATATAAATTAAAACTTATGTGTCCTTTATTTTACTCGAAACTTTTTCCTATTCTCTGCACTTCCATTTCTCTGTTGCAAGTTCTATCTTGTATACGTATTATATATTCAACGAGGCAAACACGTCCTGTGAATACCAATCGCACAAACGAAAGCGTGACGAATTCTCCATAGAATAGTACGCTTAAACCAGTATTAAAACTGAATTCGAAGGACACGAGCTACAAGAGGGACACGGTATATAATAAATTCCACGCAGTAAACTTCTCTCTATGTCGTCTCATTTAATCTGCATCGAGTTCTCAACAACTCCGCTTGTCCATTTTCTCGTGTGCACTTCGATATCTATATACTATCTATAAATAATAATATTTTTACTTTATAGATCACGTGAACCACGAAGCCTTACCATGAACGACGTGCATGTGAATTCTTTATCGATACAAACTGTCTAGCTTATCGAATCTTCAACGATAACTTTCGCAGAGCAAAACAAAGATTAATCTCTCTGATTAAGGAAGAAATTGAACTCTATAAAAGCGAAGATCACTTTTGCAAGGTGATCGATCGACATCGATGGAAGCGATTTCGATCTCGAAGCGTTGTATCGTTGTTCGTTTAACCTAACCGGGCCGATCATTATTCAATCTCACGGATTATGTACTTGTAGAACATAGAAGGAGAATAGAGACAGAGAGAATTAATTCAATGAATGTGGTGAATTCGTTCATAACAGTATTGTCGATTTACAATTAGTCGCGTCAGTGTTGTGGAGGCGTTTGATCATCAGTGTGTTTCCTTTAAACACGTGTGTCCCAGTGTTCTGGCCTGGTTTATCAGTTTCGCAGTATCAACTGATCGATCGTGTTCATTGTACGTACTTCGATGTTTGCATCAATCGTCATCGTTTCAGAGTGTCGAAATACGATTTGATAAATGTTAATGGGAAATCTGAAGGAAAGTGTTAATAGTTTGTTGATGTAGAGAAATACATTGTGAAGTTGATTTTAAATAAGATTTCAATGAAGCTTCATTAAAATGAGATTGAACAATTCATTGAAATAAGAATTGAAATTAAAGTCAGAATTAAATTGCACAGTCGTAATATTTTGGTGAGCATTAGAGTAGATTTGAGATTATAAAGGGAATATTAATTATTTGTGAAAAGTAAAGAAATATGTTCTGAAATTGGTTTTAAATGAGATGGGATCGAATAAAATTGAAATGAAACATTTCAATAAAACGGGGAAATGAAAATTGAATGAACAAACGATTCATCTTTATTGTGTTCAATGTTACATTGTGAATTGGATTTTAATAGCAATTAATTATTAATTAAACTAAACTACTGATATAATTTCGAATAGTTCGTAAAACCATTTAAAAAATGATTCCATTATTAATTAAAAATAATATTTCTCATAGGCGCTGAAAGATTTATATCCAATCTATCGGTAAAAATAGAAAAAAAAGACATTAAATCCTAACAAAATTTATAGAAATAATCATTTTACAATGACGACAAACAATACATTGACATCAGTAAACACTTTTCTCTTTCTCAAATTTCGTCGCCCTAGAATTCCAAATTTCAAAACTCCCGCGTAAATTTTTGTCTTTCGTATCTCTTTAAAGAATGCACTTTTGACGTTCAATATATGCACAATAAATACAATACAAATTGTTTTTACGACACCTTCTTGCTACATTGCAAAAAAAAAAAAAAGAAATGACAGACTCGAGATGTTTCAGGTGAAATTCAAATTCAATTAGATCGAGTCCTCCGCGTCGCATGCGCGCTGAATGGCGACAAAGGTGTCGAAACGTAGCTCTGGGGGCGCTGGTTACCGTGCTGAAGCGTTCCCCACGAGTAAAACACGAGTACAACCAGGAACTGGCCTTCTTTGCTTCACCTGCAGCATCTGTTTCATTTTGAGCATAATCTGTACATGCTTGGCCACGCTGTTGGTACTAATCGATCAGAAAGTCGAGGCCGCCAACTATCATTCCTGTGAGTTAAGTTTTCTTTTTTTTGTGTATTGTTGATTCTCGCTTGTAGACAGATCCTCGTGACTATGGCGCGGGAAATTCAACATTCTCTCTACGTTTCTAGTATAATACCGAAACAAATATGACAGCGTCGTAACATTATTTAACTGAATTAAATTTGTCTGTCGATTCTTTTGGAATCGTGGCGGATGTATTTTGATCCTGTTTTTCTCTTTCTTTTTTTTTTTTAACGATCGTGCGTTATCTATACTTCAAGTCCGATTACTGTAATTGAACTATGGATTTTTATGCGAAATTATGGGGAATTTAAGAACGCAAGAATACGTAAAAATATATTTACAATTTTCTATTTGAATCCCAGTTTTTGAACTATCCTCATAAAAAAAAAGAAGGTAAATAAAATTGCAGAAGCAGCCACAGAGTCTAACTATAATATATCATTTCTTATACATTTTTCTTGACTAAAAGTCTCTAAGTTTCTTCGCGTGTGTACAATACTTTTACAATATTTCTAAAGTGACTTTGCTTTCACATGAATTTTGTTTCCTTCTGTTGGTTGTTTTAGCCATTGTAAGTAGCATCAGTGAGTCAGTAGATCACGTTCACCGGCATTTAACCTGTCCTTATCCACCGCCAACAACTTTTTGGAATCCATCACCAACATCAGTCTCAATTACCAAATGGATTACATAATCTCATTTCATTGACTATTGTCTTGAAACTGCACAAATGGCACTGGGCATAAAGTGTTCATTTACATTCACCAATAGAATATTTCCAAAGATTGCTTCTTATCAAAACTGTGCATTTCAACGTTGTTCCACTGGTATCTTCTACTTAATACTGTCGTATAGATAATTTATCGAAATACCTATGGAACGGAGAATAACATCTTTATCAGTAGACTGCGGATTTTTATGCATTCTGATATTTTTATGAATTTTAACTGAATTCATAAAATGACGTAAGTAAATTTATGCTATAATTAAATGAATTCATCTATTCATCTTGATATTATGTAATGAGGATACTATAGTATTCTCATTGTTTCATGTACCAATTGTAAGTATCACAATACTTTGTTATGAACACTTTATACATCATGGTGGGCCTTTGACTTTCCTACAAACGCATAAAGAATTCACAGTCTGCTAGTAATTAGTATTTGAGACTAATAATTAGTTTACTGCAGATTTTTGTGCATTTTCAAATACTCATGAGTATTACTAAAGAAATAGGACAGAAACTCGCTGTATACTTTGAATACTTTTGTATATACCTCTGCATATTATTTACATTCTTGTGCTTAATATTTTTAAGCTTTCCACGAATGCAGAAAAATCCTCCAGTCTAGTTACGAAAAATTTCGAAAGAGTATCAGTGAACCTTTCAGCGAAGCAAATTTTATTCGTTTTTTTTTCTTTTTTAGTATTGACCACGATGAACACGGAATCGGTGCTCAAGTTGTCGTTCCGGTTGCCAAAGGAAGTGAAACCGCTGCACTACGACGTGTATTTGCATCCAGATCTCGAGAAGGGTACGTTTCAAGGTAAAGTCACGATCCTGATCGATGTGCTCGATCGAAGGAGTTACATAGCGCTTCATCAAAAGGACCTGAACATCACGTCCACCGCGCTCAACACGTACGACCGCGAAGAGAACTTTGAGTTCGAGCTGTTGGATCTGATACAAATACCAAAGTATGAGATGTTCGTGGTCCCGACGAAGAACGAACTTCACACGGGATTATACAACTTGAGTTTTGAATTTAACGGCGCGCTGCAGCCTGACAAAATTGTTGGATTTTACTCGAGTAAATATAAAGACACGCAAAACAGAACCAGGCGAGTATTATATATCTCTCAAATTACTTTAATTTAGCATTTAACTTTCATTTAATTTTGAACTGTTCTTGTTTTAGATAATTATTAGGAGGGGAATGCGTTGATTTCTTGTTTCAATTTTATGAACAAAGATTCTTCTTAGACTTTAGAAGCTTTTTTCTTCTATAGAATGTAAATGTTGAGGTGAAAAAATTTGAGAATCGCAGGAATATTATTATTTCTAAACAATAATAATAATTTCTAATAATACAAGATTAATCTCTTTAATTATATAAGCTTATAATTTCTAATTTCTCGTAGTATATCGTTTTAAACTATTTCTCGAACACTTAATGACAAATTTTATTGACATTTATTGACAAATTAATAATATATAATTTATTAATTTATTTTATAATAAATAGTTTCAATGATTAAAAACTTGAGTAACAGTGGAATTAATTGAGATTATAGATAAAAACGATGCAATTTGTTTCAGATTTTTATTATTTATATAGTTCTATTGACTTTGTGAATTTTTATTTGCAGATATATTGCAACTTCGAAGTTTGAACCGACTTACGCTCGGAGAGCGTATCCCTGTTTCGACGAGCCAGCATTCAAAGCAGAGTTTACAGTGAAGCTGGTTCATCCTATTGGAGATAACTATGGTGCCTTATCCAACATGAACGCAGAGGTAACAATACAAATAATGAAATTCGTTAAACCAGGTTTAGGTTCACGTCCATTGATTTCCTTTGAGATATTTATATTTTCTCGAGGAAATGAGTAATCTTTCGTCTGTTAATAATTTATTATACGTTTTAGTGTACGCAAATAAATCAACCATCGCCAGGACTGACAACGGTGACATTCGCGAAAAGCGTGCCAATGTCGACGTACTTGTCCTGCTTCATAGTCAGCGATTTTATTCCTTTAACACAAATGGCAAAGGGACTGAATGGCCGGCAATTTCCGGTTAGTGTGTACACCACGAGAACTCAACAAGACAAGGCCACATTTGCTCTTGATATTGGCGTGAAAATCATCGAATATTATATTGATCTGTTTCGCATTGATTATCCCTTGCCAAAGCTTGGTGAGTTGTGCTAACGTCGAATGTCAAGTCCGCTTGAATTTCGCAATTTTTTTCTCACTAGATTTAAGAATAAAAGAAATGCTAAAGGTTCAAATAATAGCAAGGGCAAGGTTTCGAACTTGACGTTAAAGTCACGATTAGAAATTCAGCGTTAAATGTAACTTAAAAGTAACAATTTATTGCGATGTTTGACGAATCCGGAAAACAGTTATGAATTAATTGTTACAAAAACTTGGAAATTCTCGAAATCAACAGACATGGCGGTCATCCCCGATTTTGTGTCTGGCGCGATGGAGAACTGGGGCTTGGTTACGTACAGAGAGGCAAGATTATTGTACGATAAGAAAACTGATTCCAGCGCAAAAGGTTACGACGTCGTTACAGTTGTCAGTCACGAATTTGCACACATGTGGTTTGGAAATCTAGGTGTGTAAAATTATTTTCTTAAAAGTTTTTTCTAAAAAATGAATAGTACTATATTACTGTACTTTATTTCAGTCACTATGGCTTGGTGGAATGACTTATGGCTGAACGAAGGTTTTGCTTCTTTTATGCAGTATAAGAGCGCAGACGAGATTCTTCCTGATTGGGGACTGGTTAGTTACTAATTCTTTTTTTTTCACAAGAAATAACTCTAAAAATTCTCTAATTACATTTCATTGAAAGTTTTATTTAAAAAATTTCATTAAAAATTTGTATTTTACTTCTGTTTTCAGAACAGAAAAATTTTCAAAAAAAAAAAAATTGATTTCATTTAAAGCAGATTCGAATAATAATTGTACAATTATTTTCTAGATGGATCTATTCTTAATCGAACAAATGCATTCTGTTTTCGTAATCGACGCGAAACTGAGCTCTCATCCTATTGTGCAAACTGTTAGCAATCCCGACCAGATCACTGCGATATTCGATGAAATATCATACAAAAAGGTAACTTTACTGATAATAGAAAAAGTTAATAGATTTCTATGTTCTATATTTTATATGTACATTTTTAATTTATTTTTAAGGGATGCTCTGTAATTAGAATGATGGAGAATTTCATAAAACCAGAAGTCTTCTACGGTGCTATCTCCTCTTATTTAAATAAATTTATGTATCATAACGCAGAGACTGCTGACCTTTTCAAAATATTACAAGAATCATCACCGGATAATTTGAACGTGACAGCCATAATGGACACGTGGACAAGACAAAAAGGATTTCCAGTTGTAAACGTGAAAAAGTCTGGGAATAAATACGTGCTGACGCAGAAACGATTTTTGGCCAATCCTGACGCTCATTTTTATCCTTCGAAATCCAAATACGGGTAATATAATAAAATAAAAAAAAAGAATAGAGAAAGATTAATTCAAAAAAAGATTTACAACTAACTTGAATTAATTTCTGGGAATTTTAATACTATGTAATTTGTTTTTAGATACAAGTGGACTATTCCTATCACTTATATCACGAACAATACATCTAAACCTACTCTTGTATGGTTCGACAAAGACGCCAAAGATTGTAAATATTAGTTCACATCTAATATCAGTAGTTTTTAGAATAATTTTAGAATAATTTTTATAGTATTAGATTGTTTATGCAAATTCATATCTTTGTGTCAGCGTAATGAGATCTAGAACTTATATTTTATATTTCCATAAATGCATAAAAATCTAGTACTTCTAATGATCGATTTAGATACTCCTTTATTCTACGAGTTTCATTTTTTTTTTTTTTTTCGTTAATAATTTTACATTATTAAATGAATCGAATTGATACAAATACAAATTTTACAGTGGTAATTGAATTCGAAGAACCAGTTGACTGGATCAAGTTCAACGCAGATGAAGTTGGATATTATCGTGTTAATTACGAGCCAACCGAGTGGAATATTCTTTATAATATTCTTCAACATCAGCATAAGGTAAATTTCCATGTCTTCTTGTCCTCTTGACGAGGCAACAATTAAATAACTGTTGAATTTTTAGACATTGTCAGTGTCTGACAGAGTACATCTCCTAGATGATGTGTTCAGTTTAGCTAGCGCTAGTGAACTTGATTATGAAATAGCTATGAATATGACCACATACCTAAAACAAGAAAAACACGCTATTCCATGGAGCGTGGCTACCTCAAAATTAACAGCCATCGACACCTTGCTGTCTTCGACTATTTCCTCGTCCAAATTCAAGGTAATCTAATTTCACTTTAAATTAAGCTTCTAGTCTTACTTTAACTCTATATTTAAGTTATACGTAGCTTTCTCTATGTAAGTTATATTTAAATTTTTTAATTTTATAGCAAATTTTTTGAAGTATGATTCATGATTTCAATGAATTACAACTACATAGTAAATTATTTCTGCAGAAATACGTGAGAGATTTGGTAGACGACGTGTATCATGATGTAGGATGGCATGTGAGCGACACTGATGATCGTATTTCTTTGTACGTAAAGATTCTTCATTCTGATATAGATAATTATTATTTTTTGGTATTTCTAATTTTATCATTACGTTATAGGAGGCTTCGAACAACAGTCTTGCGATTAGCTTGTTTCGTGGAGCACGCGGAATGTCTTAAAGAAGTTGGAGAATTATTTAAGAACTGGATCCAAGATCCCAACGACGTTCGACCGCATCCTGATATTCGTGATCACGTCTATTATTACGGTGAGTAACAATTCGTTTGCGTTTCACAAAAGATTACAGTAGAACATCATTGGTTCAAAATTAGGAGTCATATAATAAAAGTCCATTCCCCCTATTAGTAATTTTTCATTTATATAATAGAAATTCAGGTTGAAATAAATGGAGTTCTACTCTATACTTGAAATTGAAATACATTTACATAAGTATCGTTACTGTTTCAGGTATGCATCATGCTGGCAATGAAGCAATGTGGAGAATCATGTTCAAAAAATTCACAGCCGAGACTGATTCGACAGAGAAGCTAAAGTTAATGCGCGGCCTCGCTGCGATACGATCCACTTGGATTCTAAACATGTACGTTGCTCAATTCTTATAGATAGAGAAAATAATTTAGATGCAAACATATTAAAATATATTGAACAAACGTGGTTAAAGATGAATGCATTCTTTATTTACGATATGCTCTTTATTCACTGTGAAATGTTTTAGACATTTGGCAATTTTAAGCATCCAAAGGATCAATCTATAGAGTTTTACATTTTATTTTTTGTTTTTCACATTTTCTCCACAGGTTCATCACAGCAGCCACAGACGAGAACTACGTGCGCGCCCAGGACTTCTTAGAGTGTTTAATCGTTATTTCAACCAATCCTGTGGGAACACCGTTAGTTTGGGATTGGGTTCGTTCCAATTGGGAATTTCTAGTAAACAGATATACTTTGAACGATCGGTATCTCGGCTCACTGATCCCATCAATTACCAAAACGTTCGCCACCGAGACGAAATTAAACGAAATGGAAAGCTTCTTTGCCAAGTATCCCGACGCTGGTGCTGGCGCAATGAACCGCGCCAAAGCTTTAGAAACAGTATCAAATAACATAAAATGGCTGGCCAAGAATAGCCGCAACCTGGAAAGTTGGTTGAACTCTCACGTACAAAATAATTGAACAGGTAATTATTATTGTTGCATTTCGCGCGAGAAGCATTTAGAATTCTGTTTCAATCGACAGAATTTGGAAATAGAAAGGAAATTGTAATATCGCGAAGGCGCAAAGGAGAATAAAATGCAGGTTTATCTTTTATTTTTCATTTCTTTCACTTAATTTTTTTTTTTTTGAAAGAATTATTGAAGATTGTTATTTCTCGCAATCTTCAAGAATTTATTTCTGGTAAACTTAAAAGTTTTATAATATAAAAATTTACAATGTTGTAAAAGAGAAACATCAATGCAAGAATTTCTGCTGAAGGGACTAACAGTGCGATCGATTTCTAGAGGGATTCTTAAATATCATAATTTCGTTGAAAGTTTATCTCTAAGCAAACTCCAAGTTTTATACTATGAAAAATTATGTTATAGAAGAAGCAAATAAACACACTGAGGATTTCTTCTGAAGTTGATTCAATCTCAAAAGGCTGAAAATACAATACGATTGTTCCCGAGGAATTCTCGAAATTTTACAATATAAAAGATTTTGATACTGTACGAAGAATTTCCTCCGAGGGTAATGTAAATCTTTGTACACGTGTGCTACAGTACAACGATTTTTACACTTATTATAAGAAGCTACTGTCATTCTTTTCTAATAAATAAAACATTGTGAAGCAAACGAACTTCCTTGTCGCCACGTTGAATGAAATCGATGATACGTTCCGTTTTCCACGGATCAAAGGGTAATCAACAGGATGGATTGAACCAGTATAATTGTTTTTTCCCTCCCGGATCGGACAATTGGATCGACAACGTCTATTGGACAATCAAGATCAACGTTGTCAACAAAGATTAGCTGAACTTCAATTCGCCCCGTATGGCCGCAGTATTTCCACGTCTCGTGACTCTATAGAACATATTTTACCTTCGTCTGTCTTCTTCGACGGTTAACGGAATGACACACAAGCACGCTCTATATTTGTCAATGTCGTCAGTGCAGACTGAAAAGGGTAAGTATTAAAGTCGCTGCATAGAATGAAATGTTAGTTGAAATCTTTGTTAGAAATTGAGGATATAATATAATACAGAAATAATACAATTAACGGGGAATTATATTTTGAGTGATTTTTTTGTTTTATTAGATCTTTCTGTTCGAATTTTTCTGTGATTGTTTGCAAGATGTGTGGAAGAAGATATGAAGTTATTTGGATGATGCGAGATTTACCTAATTTCTATAACGCAAATCAATCAAGTTTGCAAAGATTCTTCTTTTTCTTCCTATAATTAAATAATTATTATATATATATATAAAACTACTAAAAGTGAATAGGAGCTTAAAATGATTCTTTATATATACAAAATCAGTTTCAGAACTGTTTTATGAAAGAAGAAATCATGATCATGTTATATGCTTAAGGTGATTATTTGCATAACATATTTTATTAAATATTTTATTAAATATATATATATTTATTTTTATTAAATATTTTATTAAACATATATTTATTTAATATATATATATATATATATATATTTAATACATATTTTATTAAACATATATTTATTTAATACATATTTTATTAAATATATATTTATTTAATACATATTTTATTAAATATATATTTATTTAATACATATTTTATTAAATATATATTTGCAATAATATGTTTTGTAATTTCTAGATTAATTTCAAAGTGACCAAACAGTGACAATAACAATCGACTCTCACAAAATTCACGGTATTTTATACAACATAGTGTGAACATAAAATTTTTGCGACGAGTTAACAAGTTCGAATACTTTCGTGAGCCTGTATACACAAAGTTCAGAAATTGGAATTCGATCAATTACTATTAGAATTCGCTTGGCGCAATCGTATCATGAAAATTGACGGTTAAATAAATAATTTAAGCCTCTTTGGATTCCTCGAGCGGCCGGTGATTGTTCGTGCACACACAACTAGCTATTTGTTCTTCCATATCATCGACTCCCGGAACACCGCAGGGATCTGATAATCTGTCAATTGATCTATCATTGACAAAACGAGCCGTACAAATTGATTCGTTGTACAAACGGAGAGAGACCGAAATTAAGCCTCCGTAAATATCGAAGCTCAATTACGCGATAGTAAGCTACGCAGGTTGTCTCTTTCGGAACGAAATCAACAAATCGAAGAGAAAGTTTGCTCGCAGAACTAACTAAATCTAATGCTCGTTCTATCTGAAAAGGTACGAAATGCATCGAAAATCCTTGGAAACGATCTTGGAATTTTGAAGTTCGACGATTCCGATGATAAATTCCATTTTTTCAGAAAGTTGTTCAGAACTGATAGAACTGCAAACGATAGGCGAAAGAAAGAAGTTTAGTTTTATAAAGAAAGACGAGGTAAGTTTTAAGCTTTTATGATTCACGAGCATTCTATCTTTTTATTGGAAGGTATAGAAATATAAAGAATTACATAGTTGAAAATTAAAGGATTATATGAAAGAATAGCACGAGATTCCAATGGAATCATTCAAGCCTATATTACTCTCGTGTTTATCTAAAAAGCTATTTTCGGAGTTATACATTCGCTGAATGAACGTGTCTTTAATTAGAGTACTAAATCGACATTGGCCAAGATAGAGAGTGGATTGGGGATAGATTTTAGCTGAGATTTATTCCGCTAGATATTTATAGACATAGGTTTTAATGTACGCTGTAATTAATACTGATATTTCAATAATTGATAGAGAATTGTGCTATCATTTAAACGAGAAACAAGTTTAAATTATACGCATAATTACCTGAATGTATTTTATAAAGAAGGCACATATTCTGTATTATAATTTATAATGTCATTATAATACAATTTATTGTATAAATGCTTATCTCTGAATCTTAATGATTCACATATTTCTATAGTGACAGGAAATTGAATTGTCTGGATCGATATTTATTTGCGCGACACAAATATTCTCGTTCTCGTGTAAAAGTAGTTGGTGGAACGAAAAACAGAAGGTGAAGTTTATCAGAATGTCAAAGTAAGATTCAGCTCCGATAACGAGGAAAAATATTCAATTAATCGTAGGACTATTTTTTCGTTCGCCGATCGACCGATTAAATTTTTGTCGAAACAGTTCAAATTTGCATAATGTTATTCCTGAACATCCGGGAAGCAAAAACTGAAACAACAGCTTTCAATTCGAATCTTTCTCTCGACACTTAATTACTAATCGATGAATTCAACGAGTACTAATCGTCGAGCAATACATTTTGACGAATGATCTTCTATTTTCTGCGTGCAAAGAAAATGGAGGAAATGATTTTTTTGAACGAACGAAATTTTCTTCCATTCTTATCATTTTAATTCATTCATGAATTAATTAATCATCGGATGGTAAATATTGGTAAATTTCTCAACATTACAGTAATTATACGAAAATAAACGAAGAAATTTCTTCGTTGCCTAATTACATTAGAAAAATAAAGGGGAATGAAAATCAACAGAATGAATCCAATCTAAGTGATTAAAAAAATTGAATTTTCAACTATGAAAATAAAATGAAGAATCTGACAAAACGATTGAACATAACAAGAGCTTCTATCAGATTCTTCATTTTATTTTCATAGTTGAAAATTCAATGTTTTAATCACTTAAATAACAAGAGCATATATATATATATACATGCTCTTGTTATTTTCAATCGTTTTCTATCAGATTCTTCATTTTATTTTCTTAATTGAAAATTCAATTTACATATATAAGGATGTATTTTTATCTATCAAATATTAATCATACTTAACATTAGAACTACCAAAGTGGTCAAAATGACTAATCTATAATTTTCTATGGAAATTTCACATATTCACAGCAGTGTATTTTATACTCGAGTGGCTCTTAGTAAAATATATTAATAGAAGCTTGTACCCTTTATATTCAGTTATTAACGTTTCTTTGTACCTTGCGCTTGAATTTCTATGCTATAAATATTATACTTTTTCGTCGGTAGTTCTAGTGTTAAAGAAGAGAAGAGAATGATACAAGTTCACTTCTACCTTTCCACGAAAGAGATAGCCACTTCCTCATCTGTCTGAAAGCAGTAGCCGTCCTCTTATCAGAAAATAATCTATAGCCTCTCTTTCGTCTGGTTTCCTAGTAATCTCGCTAATTTCTTCATTCGTTAACTCTCAATTTCATCGTTGTCGAAGCGAGAGTGTGACGTGGTGGTATTTTGGTTTCCTGCCCTGGATGGAAGCGTATTATTCGCGACACGTCATTCCGTATCTATCACTTATCTTCCATTATCCTCTTCCGCACGTTTTTCTTGGAAGTCAGAGGAACATTGATGATCGTCGAAAATGGTCTTTAATTATTTTTATTGCCAGTTCTCAGCTTCTTTAGTGAACGATTGATACGAAGAATTAATTTGATCGCTTTTTATAAAAAAAAAAAAAGAAAAGTACGTAGATTATTTTAACATTTGTCGCATGGTCCAATTGATCTCGATCCAACTTATTTCTGTCAAATACAGTGGATGTTGTTTCCAAAAAAAATAAATACTTTACAGACACGAGGAAAAACTCGTAAATGATTGATTTGGAAAAATTAATTTGCTTGGATAACTAAAAATGTTTCAATTAACTTCTGAAAAATATTTTTTCGTAGCCTACGTAACAACGATCAAATAAATTCGAGAAGTTTTTAATCGCCGAAATATTCCTGTTGTCAAACTCGATGAAATTATGTAAATCTCCAGAATTAATTCTGTGCAAATGATGTTTCACGCATAATTGTGTCGCACAGCTTTATCTTACATCAAGTGGTCGTGAATTTTTCATTGTTTTTTTCATTTCAAGACACGAATAAAGTGCATATGAAAAGTTTCGTAGAAATTCTGTTCGTTTATCAGATGTTATCGAAAGATAAGATTGTATATCTACGTTCGTAATCTGTCGATACAAGCTAAATGTTCTTGAATTTTCAATTTTTCCGAGTGATATTCGGAATTTTATTAATATTAGAATATATTGTGAATATTATGAAGTTTCAAATATTATTTAACTCAATGAAAGTTACGTTTGACGTTAGGATTTTCGTCGAAAAATTCATACCTAAAAATGTTCTTTAATATCCAAATTTAAATTCTTCGAAATCCTTGCAGACGTTCGCAATTTTAATCTTGAATTTTTAATCACGATTTAAATGCAAGATTTGCACTTTTGATTATAAATCTTCAATTTCGACACGTCCAGAATATATTCAATCAAACTGCCAAGTTTGAGAATTCCTCCGAGATTGTTTCTTTATCCACAGTTTTCGAAATTTTCGTCTGCCGGTATTTTTCGAAATTACACCTGCGATTCCCGCAATTTTCAGGTCTCTCGCGTCGACAACTTTGGCGGATTTCAATTTCTGGCCGTGAGGTTCGTCCACGAATTTGGAACAGTTCTCGCTCCGTTGGGAGATGCCTCGAGTCCGACGAGAAGTAGTGAAAAATCGGTGAATATCCCTCGAATACTTTCCATCCTTTTCCGCTTCTTCTTCGCCCCGTGTGACGACCTTTTCTAAAGTTTAACCGCGAATCATTTGCTCGTATAACCGATTTCCTTAACGTTCGTTTCACGAAGGTTTTATGCTCCAAGCTAGTACGAGAGAGAGAGAGAGAAAAGAGAACTAGTAAAACTGATATCAGGCAAGAAAAGTTTCTCCTTTATGAGGATTGAACGACTCTGTTTCCAAGTTGCTCTTCAAATGTAATTCGAAAATGCGAGAACAAATTTTTTCGTACAAAAAATTGCGCTTTCAAGAGGCTCGAGTGTTAAATTTAATCGCTCGTCGAAAATAATGCAGAGTTAATTGGTAATAAAAATTAATAAGCGATATTAATGTAGGTTAAAATTATTAGACTGAAATAAATTAATCAGAATTTATAAATATATAATATGTTTTGTACAATATAATTTATAAATTATATTTTAGTATATTTATAATTATATATTTTATACATATTTATAAATTATATATTTTAATATAATTTATAAATTATTGTATATATTATATTATATATTTTAATATAATTTATAAATATTATATAATTATATTTTAATATAATTTATAAATTATTGTATATATTATATTATATATTTTAATATAATTTATAAATATTATATATATTATATTATAGTTAATTTATAAATTATTATATATATTATATTATAATTATAATATAATTTATAAATAATATAATAAAATTGATTTATCACAATCGTTAAAATTAGTACAAATTGTTGGAATTATAGAATTATTTCATGGAAGTAAAAAGTTTATTGTCTCCACATCGAAGTTACGAGCTTTTTGATCCTCACAGAAAAAGAAAAAAAAAATAACAGCGAATGAATTTGAGGGATTTATTGTTAGAAGCATGTGTTACATTGTTTTTGATTTTTTAATTGAATTTCTCGAAAGGTCGCTTTTAATTTCGTCATCTCCATATCGAGGATAGCGTTTCTATCTGACAAAGGTAATGCTGGCAGATTAATTAGCCAGGAATCATCGCTGAGAACTTGATAAACCACCGAGCCACGATCGTAGTTCAAAGCTTCCTTTGGAAGTTTGTCTGGAATTAATTTCGATCTTCATTCAAGCTGTCTGATCTGACAAAACAAACCGATGGTTGAAATTAACGGCGAGTTTTCACGGAAGAAGAAAAAGTGGGACAGAGTTCGGAGATAATTTGGTCCGATATTATACGGCGAAAGCCATACTACTTGTCTTCCGATTTGATCAACGGTCCTGGCTATTTTCGATCATTTCCACTGGAACTAACCTTACGGACATGGCTAGATTACATTGTTATTTCTATGTAGTCTCTCATTAGATTTTTCTCTTGTTGAATATTTCAGCTGTCCAACTATATTTATAAATACGATTATTTATTTTATTTTAATAACAAGTGTGAATAACAAGTGTCATCGTTCACAATACAAATTTACAAATATTATTATTATTTATTTTGAAAATTTTATATTATTATTATACTTCTGCTAACGTGAACAAGCAAATTTTTACGTTAGACTTCTCTCTCATTGAATAGTTTAATTATTCTAGATACACTTGAGCGAGAAAAAAAATGTATTTTCAAATATTGATCACTAACAGTTTTATTGTGCAATGTTATCACTAATATTTATTTTATTAATCGTAGAATTATTCAAGAGAATTGTACATTATCAAAATTTATTAGGACGAGCCTATATCGAAAGAATTCGGGAATTCTTCGTTTTTCTTCTCAATTTTTTCGTCGCATCAATGAAAGGGGAAATTCCTGAGATAATTTTGACTTAATCCACGCTCGTGCATTTGAATATTTTTCAGCTCGCATTCTTCCTTTGCTGTTTCGAATTCCATGGAATACATTTTTATTACAAATTATAAGAAAGTGAAAGAGCGTTGTTCTGCATTTTTCTTTTCTTCTTCTTTTCTTTTTCTTCGTTTCTCGAAACGAATTAGCCAGCTCCCCTCGTTGATTTATTTCATGTACCACTTGCATCCGTTCTTTTTTTTAGGTACAAACATTCGTCCTTGCCTTCCGATGCTTTATTATTCCGCGCGCGGCTCACAAAGCTCTGCGAAAGCTTTTGTCCAGCATTTTTTTTCGAATATCAACGCAACGAAGGCAGGAATAATCTGATGGAAACGTGGCTTTCAATATCTCCGGCGACAAATCCCGAAATAGAAACTACGATAATGCATAATTCAAAAGGCGCGGCAAACGTAAATTAAAAAAAAAAAGAAAATGTGTGAATCCCTATTGGGGCGAAACGGAAAAGTTGTGAAATTCATTTATACACGAAATAACTTGTGGTAAATTTCTGTCATTTTGCGAGATTCACTCGGAACGTGCACTCTCCAAATTTATGCATAACATTCATTTCATACTTGCTAAAATACGTTTCAGTCAGAGCGAAGTTCAATAAAAGATTAATTAACTCGTTTCGTCTCAATCCATCTCGAATTGAGGTTCGAAAATATTAATTACAAGAATTATTGCTTCATTCACCGTAAGAACCTGATTTCAAGATTCTATCTAAATTTGCCAAATTTATTCCAAACTTTCGTCTGCGACGAATTTGTTCAACAAAATCCACTTCGAAAATTTAGATGTGAATCAAACTAACTTTCAGTTGAAAATCGCGCGAAATCGTTGCAAAATTGAAACGAAATAACGATTCAGAAATTATCCAAACGTCGTTCATTCCCAAGATTATCATTCCACGATGCTTAAGGAAGCATGGACCGAAAAAATAGTTCACGGTTTGTCGCGATTCTGTGATACATGCATATGCTTTTGATGTTCAAGGCAAACCGGCAATAAATTCCCGAATTAAAACGCTTCGTCGCGCAACGGTGTATTCGACCGATCTAACTGGCGTCGCTGGAACTCGTGCAACTGCAAGAGATTTTTTTTATACTTTCCGATGACTCCCAATTAAAAATGTGACCATGACAGAGTATGGAAATTAACTGTACGTATTCGTGGAACAATATGTTTTATATAGAACGAAATATTCACATAGCTTGGAGGCTGATGTGATCAGAAGAAATTTTAAAAGTTTCTTCCATCTTCTGAAAATTTCATTCTACATTTTGCAATTAGCATCAGTGCAAACGAGAAGGAGGTGACTCTACGTGAAAAACTAAATTGAAAATGTAGAATAAAATTTTTTTACGAGACGCTTTAGAAGAAAATCGAAAGTTTGAAAGTTCATCGAGCACACTGGAATTTGACTAGTTCTAAACGTAACAAAAGAGAGTGATTGACTAGGAGATCAGTGCAAAAGTAGATCAAAAATATGGGAGAGAATTTTTTTACAAACTTCAAATATGTTTTGTAAAGAAATTGTCTGAGCACACGTACACCTGATAAATTTTCAAACTTTCGATTTCCTCGAAAGCATCTTTGAAAGAAATTTTATTCCACTTATTTTCGACTTATTTTCACGCGTAGAATAACCTCCTATTAATTACTATTTTCTGTAAAGTCTAAAATTAGCTAAACTGAACAGTATTTGACCAATTTTCAAACTTAGTCCTCTCGAAAACGAGAACTTACATGAAAAAAATTTCATCCTTTCTTTTCAACTTACTTTTTCACGTAAAATCGTAGAATAGCCTCCTTAATCGATTATTATTTTCTGTCAAGTCTAAAATTAGCTAAACTCAAGAGTGCTCGATAAATTTCCAAACTCGATTTCCTCGAAAACTTCTTTGTCTGTCTTTCTTATTTTTTTCATGTATTAGAATCATTTCTTCCCCGATTATATCATCGATACTAGGACACCCTGTATATAAAATACATTCCTCGCGAATATTTAATTAATTACGAATATTTGTTTAATTTCTCATAAATATTAAATTAACAGCTGTTTCGAAGCGAAGCTCTTTCTACAAATTTTTAATTGGAGATCATCGAGAAGTATAAAGAGAATCCCTTGCTGCGTTGCATGCGTTTCGATCCAACAGCCTCCTTAAATTACGTTTCCGGTAATCACATTATGTGTATGTACAGATTTATCCGCCGTGAAACGCAGTCGATTCCACGGATTTCCGTTCGATCGAGAAACTCGATGCATTATATAGACGTAATTGGCAAGGTGCCAGTGTCTAAAATCAGAATGCAGCTCCTTTCGTCTGTGTTCGTCTATTGACGCGTAAATCATCGGTCGCCTGGAGGGAGAAGCAAAGTTGCAATTTCTCAAAGTTGAAATTATTGTCAGCGAGTGAATAGCAAGTAGGATAAATGTTTGCTTTTATCAGTGTATCATTCCTTTTATTTATCAATATTGTAATTTTCGCAGTAATTATAGCGGTAACAGATATTTCGGAATTAGAACGCTGATCAGCGAATAATATTACGAATCACGTTGCCTAAATAATTCTCTAAATAGTTAATTACTTGATTATCTCGATTAATATGAAAATGCAATTAATTTCTACCATCGTTCTACTTTCCATAATCCTTAAGGTTTATGTAATACTTTATCGCGTAAAATCGTTAACAGGCACTGATCCCTCTACTTCAGAAGAAACGAAGCCAATTTAGAACCTTAAACCCTTATGTATATATATGTATTTTTAGTTATATATATATATATATAATGCATACAGCGTACAATTAGAAAAAAACTGTTCGCACAAACAAAAATATAAATTAGTAAATTTTATAGTATATATAATATTATAGTAAAAAACTAAAATTATAATTAAAATTAATTTCCTCTCAATTGGAATTTTAGATCTTGATTCGAATTTTTAAAGTAACAATATTTCTTGAATTTTTGTTGTTTAATGTTCAGAAATGGCAAAAGAAAAAGACAAAAAGAGGAAGAATTGCACGAGATTTAGATTTTAAAGAATCATTATGAAGGGGAGACTTCGATCTTTAAGATTATGATGAATCTACTCACGAGAAAGAATTCTCAATATTTTCAGACTTTTAACTTTGACGTAGAAACGAACCCACGTTGTCAAAGCAGAAGCTTTGCACTTTAAGATGAGATTAAGAGCATTATGTTTCAGCATGATCTTTTTTCTTTTTACAAAATTACAACTGTATCAACAATCATTCATCATTATGTATGTAATATTATGCTGTTTACTGATTGTGTTGATAAAACACTACAGACAGTCCTATTCTATTTAATTTCACATTCATAAACGTTGAAGTTGCTACACTTTCAAATGTCCAGTGACATTTTTCTCGATACTTTCGCATTCGTCGTATCGTTTTCAAGGATACAAATAAGAAAAAAAAAAAAAAAAAAGGAAAAATAGACCAGGAACGTATAAAAATTAAGAAAGACTTTTCTCGTCGTTGCAAACAAGTGAGACTGGGCAAAACGTGCGAACGAGATCGTTCTATTTATATTCATCTGTGTTCTACATTGTCGATCACGCGCATAATCGAGCACGCGACTGTTCGCCGAGACGAAACAATTAACAGTCCTGATTACTGAAAACTCAGAACGATCCATACTCAAAACTCGGAACTCGATATGCACGTACACACTTTCAACGCTTTCAATTAATTATGCAACGACTGGCCAGGTCATGGTTTATCCTACGCGACGACACTCAGCTCAATTGTTAACTGATTTTCGACGAAGGGGGTTGATGAAAATTCTCTCTCGTTTCCGCAACATTCGCGGTTCACGCCTCTATTTCATTAACCCGATCAGCAACACGCGGGCTCGTGATTTATGCCGCGCGTACGTGTTCAATATACGATGAATCCTCTGCAATTTTCGTGAGAGACGCATGCGTTGCATAAGACACAGTGACTCTTACCAACATTATTACTTCGTATGTATATTTGTTCAGTTTCGTTGAATTAATTTTACCGTGGCTGGTTGAATGCATAAATTTCATTTATTTCATAAATACACATAGTTAGGTGCGAAACGGCTAATAAAGTTCACAAGTGGTTGAGAAATTAGGGTGACAAGTTGGCAGCAGGTTAACGTAGCTGTTTATAGTAATTAATGCGTATGATAAAAAAAAATTAGGTAATATAGAGTTGGTTATTATTATTGGAGTTAGTAGGAATATGAATTTCATTTATTTGATGAAAGCTTAGGGATATGTGATAAATCTTTTTGCTGCTTTGTTGTTGCATTCAGTTTACGTTTTCTCTGTCAACTCGAGGAATGTAATGATTATTAAAGGAGAATGAACGTCAGGTTACAAAGGTTAAAAAAGGATATCAGAGAGTTAGTAAGAATCTCTTGCACTTTTTTTCCAGAAAAGAACGTTTATCCAATAATTCTGTGAGGTATTCCGAAACTATTGGAACAAATTTCAGAAGACGTGTGTTGGCTTGCATTTCTCCTGATTTCTGGGTCGAATTGGGAATAATTTAATCTCATGAATAAATTATTGCAATAATTTCCTTTAGTCTAATGCATATTGAAGCCGTTCCGTTCATTCGTTTGCAGCATCATAATTTATGACCATTTTATGTATTCTGCTTTTTTGTTTCTTTGTTTTCTTGGTCCCACGCTTGGAGATTTAATTTTTTGCGAATTTAATTAATCAATTATTAAATTGAATAATTATTCAATTCTTTGTTTACGACTTTATTAATTCTTTTCTAATTATTTATTAATTCTGGGCTAATTCTAAGTCAAGTCATTAGGCTTCCAAGTGACTGATGAATAATTTTCGATGATCAAATATTGCTGTCAGGTAATTTCTCCAAATGTTCCTTATGATCCTGAAACCATCAGTTAATAAAATTGATATTTATTCTCTCTACATGTAATCTAAAATAAACGATTCAATCAAATGGCCCTAAAACTCTTATTTTTATGATCCTGTAATTTACTTCAAATATGATCTCCGCATTTTTGATTGTTGGAAAAACAATTTGGAAAAAAACATTTTGGAAAAACGTCACCTAAAGAATTTTATTTCTTTATCACTTTATTTCTTAGCACACGGTGTTTCTTTCTACTTCATCACACCTTGGACGCACACACCATACTTCTTGTTCTCCTTCTTCTCTTCTGTTTTCACTAACTATCAACACATAACACGCATACAACATAACATACCAAGTTTGGTCGCTATTCATAATGTATCAACCTAACACTTTGGACTTTGTTGGATAATTCTGATTAATGTGATCAACAATATAAATTTTACAAAATTTCAATTAATTTCAATAAATTTTAATAACAATGAGTTTCATAAAATTTCTTTATGACTCTCATGACTTGAATTGTCCTAAATGACCCGAGAGAAAAATTTGCAAAATAGACGTTCGGCGTTTGATTTTCGAACCAGGTCAAAGGTCGAACGTTTTCGCGCATCATGGTAATGTCGATGCAGTCGAACCGAGGCGGCTTCATTTTGCCACATCCTCCAGCAGGTGTTGCCAAGTACCTGGTGAAACGGTAATTTGTATTCGAGAATTACGACGAATCGCAATTAACGAGAGACGGGAAAAATCTCTGTGCGCGTTGTGTCCGAAACAGATGGCGTTTGTATTCTACAGTAGGCTACGTATCATACAGTGAAACCATCGAGAAAATAATTGAATAGATCGTGCCCGAGATTCGATTTGCATTTAATCATTCGCATATTGCACGTGTTCTCTAGCTTTCATTTTTTTTTTTTTCTATTTCAAGCTACTTCGTGAATTACGTGTTTCTCTAACTTTGAATTTTTTTTCTCTTCTTTCTTTTTTTCATTCCAAATGTTAAAGTTCGAGGTATGAAATATCGCTTCTTGACATTAAATTTTGAAATTCTTACTTCATAATTCTTGTACACCCACGTACTTGGTAGTGGACGGCATGACTGTGCCAATGGCAGCGAAAAATTATCGATAATTTAAACTGACATTTCGTGAAAAAAGTATTTCGTGAGAAAATAATCATGGCGATACACTTGGCCTTACTTTTGAAAACGTGAAGTCTTTATTTCGAAAGTTACGAGTTCGTTTCTTTTCTTCTTTTTTTTTTTTCCAAGATGACGCACGCAGCGTGATAGTTTTTCCCTCGAAAATTGTAAAAATTCAAACGCCTGTGAAAAGGTTAAAAAATTTCTTTTCGTAACTAGATCCACCATCGTTTCGAAGATCAAAGACCTCTTAAATCTTCTCGTACGATTTCTTTTCGCCATTTTGTTGAACGACAAAAATTCAAAAATTCTTAATTTCAGATTCAATAAAATGCCAAGAAGAAAATCATGCAGCGATTCATATTTCACGGACTCGTTGCAAAGATACAAACCTCACGATGAATGGCTGAATTTTGAAAGAAATTTATGAAAATTATTTAATCTCGCAACGTTTGCTCCTTAAATCTTCACGTCATTATTTTTCAGTCACGAACAAAAAAGAACCATCGCGTTGTTTCCAATTTACCTTTTAAAGATCGTAGCTCAGAGTTTTTCACAAAGCACAAAGGTAACGTAACGTCGTGAAAGGTGAGAGAAAGTTCTTCCTGTGGGTGTTTCAAAGGGGAAAATAACATTTGCAGTGTAGTACTTTCATATTTTTGCAATGAAAATGTAAATGTTGATATTCTCCTTTCCGAGGTTTCCTCTTTAAGAGGATAGTATCAACGGTGTGCATACTTTGTCTAAAAAATTTCCAACGCCAGATCTTTCAATTTACATTTTGCATTCAACATGTTCATGCAAACTCAATTGTTCCGAAGAATAAAATTCGTTCATTTATTACTTATTCTTCCTAACATATTAACAAATAATTTTTATATGAAATTGATTCCTGGACTTTGTTCACGCATTTATTTTCTATAAACGAATTGCCGTAAATTTTCTTTCGGAAAAGTGAAATTGAAGATGAAAATTAATTCCTAGCGCGTTTAGTGATTGACCATTTGGAAAAAGGAAACAAACGTCTGTGAAATTGAAGGCGATTTTTGTACAATACGATTTCTCGAGTTCTATCCCTTCCCTTTAATTTTCTCAACTTTTGCCTGCTAACAAGCCACATATCCTGTTTCAGCCTGATTTTGATTCAATGAATAAGCACGAGGAGCATGCATTCCTAGAAAACAAGCAACCATTTTTTTTTTTACAATCGTAAAATTCAGAATAATTGTCTAACTTATTTCTCTTATTTATTTAATTATTCTAAAATAATTCTGAGGAATGATTATCTAATTGGGACAAATCAGAAAAATATTCTTCGTCGATCTTTGATTATTCAGAGCTTTTGTTGTCATTAATTGTTTGTCATTGTACCTTTGTTGATAGTTACAATTGACTTTGAACAATTTTCGACGAAAATTCGAAGAATTTTATAGCAATAAGAACAATCGAATAAATGAATAAAAATTTAATCAAAGTAAAGAAGAAATAATAATAAAATTTCGAAAGTTATCATTTTCCTTCGAAATGGAATCCAAAAGAAATTTGTAACTTTCGAGAATTGAATATTTCTTATTTCAATAGTTTTACTATTGTAATAACTTCTGAAAGTCGGAGAAAGTTTTTTTAAATCCGCAGGAATTTAATAAAAATTTAATAATATATATATATATATATAATAATAGTAAAATTTCGAAAGTTATCATTTTCCTTCGAAATGGAATCCAAAAGAAATTTGTAACTTTCGAGAATTGAATATTTCTTATTTCAGTAGTTTTGCTATTGTAATAACTTCTGAAAGTCGGAGAAAGTTTTTTTAAATCCGCAGGAATTTAATATATTAAATATTTCCAAAAATTTTCGAAAACGAGTGATATTTAATACTTTGTAATTCCCAAAGGAAGATTATTGAAAAAATTGAAACGGGAATATTGCTTCTTTCATTCTCGAGAGTCGAGAGAAGGAGCGGTAACTTGGATTAAAATTACGTGCCAAGAATGATATTCTGGAATCGATGATGGTATCGAACTCTGGTAATGGATAGGAGGTTCATACAGCGAACAGAAAACATTTGTTTAGCCAGAAATAGATCCATTAAAGATTATGTAAGTACTTACACGTATAAAGGCGGCTGACAGAAATAACGTTTCTTAAAGTAAAAAAATGTCTGGATATAACGGAAAAAGGATAAGAGAAATCTGGAAGAAAGGGACAGAAACAATTATAAATCTTTATCATCGATGACAATAGGAATCGAGCGAGATTTCTTGATTAAATCGGAAACGTTACTTCGTTGGCGGATTACGGATTTAAAAGTAAAAGAGAATACGTGAAACATAATAACATCGAAAATTCAGAAATAAATTAGGATTTTTAACATTTAAAAATAGAATTGGAATTCTCAGAATATCAATTATTCAGTTATTCGAGGCAAATATAATAGAAAATTGGATAATTTTTAAATTTCAGAGAAACAATTTTCTCTTTTACTAAAACTGGAATTTTACCAACTTTAATGTAAGAAAATTTACTATTTTATTGCGTGGTTATTTAATGATACGAATCTTTTCACTAGCTGTATTCGCAATTACGCGAAAATACACGAAACTACGTACGTGTTGTATAATGAATTTCGGTTCTAGAAATAGATGAAATTCCTTGTCTGAGACCTGTCATCGCTCCGCGAATTTAAGTAGAAACTTTGTTAAAAGGAATTCTCTTCTCGAGCAATTAAATCTGAAAGTTTACGGTTCCGCGTGCGAAACGCGCGATCTCGTAAATCTAACAATAAGTGGAAATACTCTGGGCGAGAAAATATAGTAGATAGGAAACACGTGGCCAAACGTGAACTGAGGTAAATAATGGAAAATAATATTTTAGAAAGCAGTATGTCTAAAGCTCTCGTAATTGTTTTATGCTTTCCTAAATAGAATTTCGTATAGAATTTATTCAGTGTAGAATAGAATTGCAATTTGCACGAATAATTTGTGTAATAATTGTTACAAATAACTTGTACAATAATTTTATAAATAATGTGTGCAATATCTTGTAGAAATAATTTGTTCGATAATTTGTACAGAATAATTTCTGGAATAATTGCAATCTGCTAACAATACTCAACAACCGACATACTTATAAATAATCGTAATATAATTGAACAATTACAACAGATACATTTATATTATATCGTTTAATTAAGTTTCATGAGCTGCGTGTAATGAGCTGTATAAATAGAGGGTGTGTCCAACACTCCTGCATTCGCTAAACTTTTAAAATTGAAACTCGTTCGTATCTCCTAATTTCACCTTTTTTTTTTTTTTTTCAAGGAAAAGTAAAACTTGTGAAAATAGTAGAAAAGGAGTAAAACGTTTCAAACGATTTTTAAACATTTTCCAATATTATTATTACAATCTGAACAGTACTTGGCTCTTAATTACTATGAGTTTGTATTGTTGAACAGTTGAGCTTTTTCACACTGCAGAGCTTCGTTACGCTTTTCAAGCCAACATTTGCTGTCTGCTGTGCAACGAGCCGTGAGACGATGCAACAAACGCAACAGGTGACGCGATTCCTTCGGCAGGGATTAAAATCGCGAGGAAGCGACGGAAGTGGAGCAACGATGCGTGTGTACGCCGGATGTACAAGCACCGGCAGCGAAAGAAAATCGATATCAGAGTGATCTCGCACACCGGGGAAAAATGTTTCGCGGACGATCGTTCGCGCTCGATAAGCCGTGACGTTGAAAAAGAAAGAAACGAGGCCACGGCGGACCAGTGTACTCTACCGTGCAACAGGTGAGACGCAGCTTTTCTCATTCTTCTTTGACATTTTCCTTATTAACTCCACGCGTTTCGAGAAAATTTCTCCCAGGCTGGTCATTTTTCTTCCCACCATTTCGAGATTTTATTCCTCCTTGGTGATGCGTGGAAATCGCTCGATTCTGTGCTTTATGATTTTATGATTGCGTTTTTGGGTGAAATTGAAAAAACTGTGATTCAGAGAATTTAAGTTTGAATCTAGATCACAATTTTTTTTTGGGGAGGGGATATTTATTTGTTGAAATTGTATATATATTTATTTATTTATTTCTGATCCTTGCCTTTCGGCTTCGGATGACTTCCGGTTTTTTTGTACATAATTACAATGTTGTCATTAGATTACAATTCCCTCTGTCGCCCAAGAGTATTGAACTAATATAATATGCCTGTATATATTTATATATCAAACACAGCTAATTTTAAATGATTCAAAGTAACTAAACTCAGCTGGCTATCTTTACATTACGTTGCTTTACCGTATAATTATAAACGTAACAAGACAAAAACCAGGCTGGTCATTTTTCTTCCCACCACTTCGAGATTTTATTCCTCCTTGGTGATGCGTGGAAATCGCTCGATTGTGTGCTTTATGATTTTATGATTGCGTTTTTGGGTGAAATTGAAAAAACTGTGATTCAGAGAATTTAAGTTTGAATCTAGATCACAATTCTTTTGAGGGAGGGGGGATATTTTTGTTAAAATTGTATATATATATATATATATTTATTTATTTATTTATTTATTTATTTCTGATCCTTGCCTTTCGGCTTCGGATGACTTCTGGTTTTTTTTTTTGTACATAATTACAATGTTGTCATTAGATTACAATTCCCTCAAATTCCGCAAAAATATTGAACTAATATAATATGCCTGTATATATTTATATATCAAACACAGCTAATTTTAAGTGATTCAAAGTAACTAAACTCAGCTGACTATCTCTAACTTTACATTACGTTTACCCTATAATTATAAACGTAGACAAGACAAAAACAGAAACAAAACGAGCTAAATAACACACTTGCTGATAAGCATAAATTAACGAAAAATCTTTAATTTGAAATTGTATATAATCGCGTTGGATTAAAATTGTTATCAAGAATTTGAGAGAGTTCAGGAATAAAAATATTGGCGAATATGCATTATTATTTATTCGAATGTTTCGGTCAAATAAAAATTTCGAAAATTTGAGAAACTTTCGTTATGAAGTATTTGCTGAATTTTTCTGAAACTTTCGACAGTCGAAATATTTACGTTGCAAAATCACGATTAAAGTTTCAAGAATTGCCGTGATGCAAATCAGAAGGTATCGACGTAATTATAAAAATTTAAATCCAATTTAGCAATTTCTCAATCAAGCGAGTGTTCTAAAATATTTGAACGTCATCTTAAAATTCCGCCAAAACTGGGTCTGATCGTTGCATCGAAATCACTGTCAATATTTCACAAATTGTAGATTTTAATTCCAGGAGCTGTCGCTTCTACCGCCACGCGGCAATATTTGCCAATATTTTAATTTCAGTAGCGGAGTGGTTTGACTGCAAAGTAGAAATCGCAATAACTGCATAACTCCACCCACCTCGCGTTCTGACCCAGCAAATAAAACAACGAGTAATCCGCTGTGAACTGTGTGCAAGTATTCACCCCGCAAAAAGTTCGCGAGTGCCACACACACACATTTAAACGCGCCTCGCGTCTTCTTGTCGAATCATCTGAATTCAATTTCCCCAACTTAATCCGTCGTTAATTAAATAAATAAATACTTAACGACGAATTAATTAAATAAATACTTGTATCTTCGATCGATTTCCATCTCGCTGTCCAAATACTAGTAGTAAACAGTCGTGTTTCAATCCAGTCGTCGGATAGGCTACGACGTTATTTGCATAAAACGCAATAACTTGCGGAGAAAGCGTGCACCGTCACATTTGGCGTAGACTTTATCGTCAGAGCGTTTTATAACAAATAATTCTACGAACGTATTTAACTTTAATCTCGATTAGATCAGAAAGGTCCTTCGATACGTATGATTAAAGTGATAGAGGATGAAAGCTGAGTCAAGTGTGAAGAATAGAGAGTGGAAAATTAATATTAAATGACCTTACCACGTGTATTTTCAATGCTCTTTCGTTTTTTTTTTTAATTTCATTATTCAGCTGTCGAGCGGAACAACTGTTTATTTCGTTTAATATTCTGTGTTTTGGGCGGCTGCTTTTGTGAAGTGATTTCGCTGGATGTTGTCAACTGCGTCAGAAATATCGATCACTTCACGGTGTGTTTCACCGACACAGATTCAGACGCGAGAGTTGAAATTAAAACGATAGCAATTCCAGGAGCGAATATTAATAAACGTTGTAAAATAATTTGATTACGTTGTAGCGAAAATGTAGACGGGACGCAATATGTTAAATTGAAATTCCTATTAATATTAAAATTCAAATTGTTCCGTGCATTTCCACTCAAATTTAAATACTCGCGAAACCCGTACTTTGTTTGAGTTCACCTATTGATAAAGAAATCTCAAATTATTGCCCTATTAACTGTCATTACTCGAGATATTATTCATATTCCGGTATTGAAATTATTCATATTCCAGTATCAATTTGATAAATTTAAAGTTTAACTTAATAACTTCAATCAGTTTATAAAGATCATTTGTAATAATAAAGTTCGTGGTACTTGTTCACATAATAATTATTTATGACCATAATCTATATATACATATATTATTATATATATTATTTATTATATTATATTATTATTATATTATATATACTAAATTATATGCAATACAATATATATATAATAATATATTAAATTATATTATACTATTATTATATTATATATATAATATAATATTATACAATATATATATATATATATATATATATATATATATATATATATATGTAATAATATATACGTATATATAAATTATGATCATAAATAAATAATTATTATGTGAACAAGTAATTATTTATAATGATCATAATTTATATTATATTTTATATTGTATTACATTATATTATATTATTATTGTATTATATATAATATAATAATAATAATATTATACAATATATATATATATATATAAATATGTGAACAAATAATTATTTATAATGATCATCATTTATATATACATACATTATATGTATATTATATATATTATATTAATATATATATTATATTACTATTATATTATATATATATAATGATCATAATTTATATAACATATAATTTATACAATACGACGATAATTTCTAGTAATTTCGATATCAAGATTACTCGCCGCAAATCGTAAAGATCGCACGATCTCAACGAATCCTTGATCACCGTGAAACGTCGATTTCTAATGTGAAACCGACAGATCAATAAGATAACAAACAAACGATTCGCCCCGTATCAAATAATGATGTTTCCCCTCGACATGAAATAAAATTAACCGGTGGCCGATGGCGATGATATCGAGCCAGCCGAGTGTCGGGGACGAAAGACGCAGGTGCGAGTTTTGTTGTGAGGACCGCCTAACGATGCTTGTTTCAAATTCTCAGTATCGCCGCCGCGCGCTCACAACGCGTTCGGTTCTCGCGGGCATCGGTCGATTCATCCAAACACACGCCACTCTGTGAAAATCGTTCGCGAACCTGTCTTTCTCTTTCGCCGATTAAAAAGGAAAATCTCACCGCGTTCGCCATCGTCGATTTTCCAAACGAAGAGGCGATTCGTTTCGAGTTCACCGACGAATCTCTCGCGTTTTCAGTGCGCGACGTGCCGTTTGCAACAATTTTGTGCCGTGAGAGACAACGAATGGTTGCACTTGCTTATAAACAAGACGAAAGTGTTGTGAATACTAGGAAATAGGTGAAGATTCGCGATTTTCCGTTTGTTAACACTAGAATCACCAAAGTGGTCAAACCGATTTGTCATTTGTCATTTTTATTCGAAATTTCGTAGATGTGAAACGAAAGCATGCTTTTTAGAGATTTTTCGCGTGAGTGTATAAATCGAAGCTCGTGCATTTTGTTGCATTTTAATTATTTTTGACTTTAATGGAAATTTCATGCCCGGTAGTTCGAGCGTTAAGGTGACAAGTTGTGAAACAAAGCACAGAGCTCCTCACTCGATAACAAACGTACGAAAATGTGGAAGTTAATAAATATTCGAGACATTCTTCACACACACAGAGTGTGTGTCTGTCGAATTTCTTCCTCGCGAAATTTTCTTTTCGCGAACACGATGGTATGGCTCTCTGGTGAATGTGCAACAATAATCAGCTTGAATTTTAAAATTAAATATATTAAAAAATATTACATATATTTAAATATATTATAATTATGGTAATATTAAAAATATTATTAAATATAATATAATAAATATAAAATATTGAATATAGAAATTAAATATTAAATATATTATAATTATATTAATATTAAAAATATATTGAATATAATGTAATATAAAATATAGAATATGGAAATTAAATATTAAATATATTATAATTATATTAATATAGAATATAGAAATTAAATATTAAATATATTTAAATGTATTATAATTATTAATATTAAAAATATATTGAATATAACATAATATAAAATATAGAATATGGAAATTAAATATTAAATATATTATAATTATATTAATATTAAAAATATGTTGAATATAATATAATATAAAATATAGAATATAGAAATTAAATATTAAATATATTTAAATGTATTATTATTATATTAATATTAAAAATATATTAAATATAATATAATATAAAAAAATATAGAATATAGAAATTAAATATTAAATATAGAGGACAAGGACATTTGGGAATTTCTTCGTAGATCGAAGCTCGTTTTTACATTCAAGTTGCACGATTAAATGCGGAATAACGAGAGTGTCGACTTGTTGCAAGAAATTTTTCTCTCCCCCGGAATCCTTGGAAATTGTTTCGCGTTGGAAACTGGAAAATTGAAGTCTTGTAACTTGCAAGAAACTGCCTCGAGACACTCGAAGGCCTCTCTGCGTTTTCCCGCGAATGCAGCAGGTCACTGAAAACAGTAGCCATCTAATGATTTCTCTCTGTTTCTCTTCTCGGAAATTTTATCGCCGATTTTTATCGGGAAATTGTTTTGCTTGTCGACTCGTAAAATGTCACGCGCAGCAGAGACACTATGCACAGTTTTTTTTCTTTTTTTTTTTTACTGCGTAGAATGAAATTTGTGACGCTTCAAACATTTTTGGCGACAGTCGCGATTTCTTTTTTTCTCCCTTTTTAGAATTTTCCGGATTTTTGCCACTGAAATCTATTCGATCTCGAGGAACTCCGTATTCTCTTCGATTCTCCGTTACAACTTGAATATTTCTTGTATTTCGGAGGTTTCCTAGCTTTTCGGTTTTTCATCGAATTTCGGGAATTCGAAATTTTAGAAACTCCTCCATTTTTCATTGGAATTAAAATTCAGAAGCTGTTCTCCAGTTCTCTCTTTACATTCGAGAATCCGTCCGGATTTTGGGAATTTCTTCGCCGTCCGAACTTTTCACCGTGAAATTTGAATGGTTCAGAAATTCTTCGCTAAAGTTCGAGGTAAAAGGAACCTCGAATCGCGATTTTCGCCAGTTCTTCACCCTTCGTTTTCAATGTTCCTCGTCGAAATGCTCGATAGTTATTAATTCACTGAATCCTCCATATCGCGAACGAGGCTCGATTTCGTATTTACATACCTAGAAAAACAGAACGCGGAACAGAGCGTGTTCTTTCGTTCGGTGTCAGCTGTACGCACATGTTCGTTTCGCGAGAGTGTATCCGAGTGGAAGTTGCACGATAAAACGTCGAAGCGTACAAACGCGAATACCACGGATGAACAGACTGTTTGATCTCAATCCGACAATAATTGTCTCGTACGAGTGTCGTGAACAAACTGTTTTCCAAACTCGGTTTGATTACGTTCGCCGGAGAGGAACAGTCGGCTAATTTATACAGCTGACTTTACGAACGAGCGGCCACCACTCGTAGAAGTAGCTCGTCAACTGCCGCTATTTTCTTTTTCCGCTTAGATGACCAGGCAAACGGTCCTCTCTTAAAGCCTCCTGAGTGTCCATTATGCTGTCACGATTGTATACTCACGCAGTTCCAAACGAGAAACAGTTCCTCCAGTTGGAACAACGTTCCTTGCCAAACGAGCAAAGAGACTCAACGTGGCTTTCTGATTCTTTGCCTTTTGTCAGTAGATCGATACTTTCGAGATTTCAATGAATTGGATTAGGTATTAGGAATTAAATTGCTTCTATCGATCGATGTGAGGAAGCTTGATTTTTATTTATTTAATTAATCATTAAATTATTTCTATCGATCGATATAAGGAAACTTGATCTTTGCTTATTTTATTTTTATTTTATTTTTAATTCTTTTTTTTTTTTAATTTTATCTTTAAAGGGATGTAAGAAAATTTTATTTTTATATTTTTATGCTGATATTATCGAGAAAAAGATTTTTGCGGATTATAACATTCAGCAATGGGTGGATAATTTAATGATGACTTGTTTCACTCGAAAGACGCGAGAAACTTTATTTTTGCCTCTGAAACTAATCTTGTGCCCGACGTAACGCCATTATATTTGATATTATTGAGAGTAGATTTATCTTCCATCAAATTTCTGTGGACTAAACGTTTATTTTCATCTCTGAAACTAATCTCGTACTCGGTGTAATGTCATTACATTTGTGATTGTGGTCGTACATTTATAATTTATTTCAGATCGATGCATGGAGCAATAATTTTGTTTCACTGCGGATTTTCAAAAAAGGCCTGATTCTTATCTCTCGCATTAACATTAATGTATTCACATTAATGTATTATAACGTTCAGTGTCTTCAAGAAAAAAAAAGTTATTTTATAAATTATGCATTACAAAAAATTATTTCGCGAATAATTTTTTATGAATTATGCATCAAGCATAACCTGTTCTGTTCGAAGAAAAACTTCTTTTTTATCTCTGACACTAATTTCCTACTTTGCGTAACGTTATTGGTATTTTAAAGGGAATGGAATTATTTTTCATAAAATTTCTGCAGACTGTTGCACGAAATAATAGGTAAAGGATTATTTATTTCCATTAACTTTTATTTCTCTTATTAATTTTGTGTTTCGTACGACGTATTGAAATGTATGTTTATTTTTTTTTTGAAGAAAGAGATTATTTTTTCGTAGAAAAATATCGACCGAGTAAATAATGCCCGTGGGATGCTTGCGGTACAAAAAAAAAATACGGGGAAATTATAGAATCGCTATTCTTAAATCTCGTCGCAAACAAATTAAGCAGAAAGGAATTTTGATGGTTTTCTAAATAGCTCCTTTTATCACGCCTTCGTGTCGAATTCTATTTTCTCTCCTAGTTTTTCAAGCGTCAGAGGCGCTTGAAAAACATCTAAAAAAAAAAAAAAAGGAAAGAAAGGGAGAACAGAGTTTCGCGAAAATTACAAACGACTCTTCCACAGAGAGATTTTACAGAATTTTGTTGATTTTATTGGTTTTATAGAGTTCCGTCACAAGAGGTGTGCGATTTATGAATAAAATTTGGTTCCATGCGACGTCACGTCCAACTGCAACACACGCTCGATTCGCCTTTTAGGGGAAAAACGTGTGAATAATCCCAGCTTTTCAAACAAGAATGAAAGAAACGGTGAAACGCAGCGAGAAATGTAGCACTTTTTGGAAGAAAAAAAAGAAGAAAAAAAAAAAAAAAAATGTTGACAGTTTGTTTCGCACAAAAGTTGCTGAACGAGTGAATTCAAATTGTTCGTCGATGGTGAATTCTACAATTCCGAATGAACCGTGTTCGTACGTGACACACACACACACACACACACACACACACTACGCATACGAGGCACTAAAATTTTCTATAAATATTTTATATCGTTTGTAAAACCGTGATAGAACCGGATACGTGGCTTCCGTCGTTTTATCGTCAATGCCACGAATACCATCGATGTTAATTTTTCTTCTGTTTTAATCGCGTAAAGTTACCTCGGATGAGAAGGAACAGGAAGGATAGCGAAGAGAGATATCGAAAGAGATTAATTGCAGAGTACTTGGCAGGACTCTGTAATTTTTTGTAAATTCCTCGTTGGACTGATTATCAATTTGGGTTTAATTTAATCATGTGATTTTTCACTTTGTGATTTTTCGTACATTATTCATATACATTATTTATGTGTTTCATGTATCTCACTTGTTATTTCGTATTATTTGCAACATTTCATTTACTTATAACATTATTCGTATTGTTGCATTATTTTTAATCTAATTGCGTTTATAAATTTAAATATTATAAATATAAAATATTAATTTATTATAAATATAAAATATTAATTTAATTATCAATGAAATTTCACTTGCTGCTCGTTACTTCAATTCTCGTTTTCATTGTTTTACATTCAGTTTTCAGTAATCGACGAATCACGTTAAGACACAAACTTGCTCTGGAACTTTGTCAATTAAATTGCCGAGTAATTCAATTTAGTTTCAATAATTTCATTGAAAATTCTTACAAGTTATAGTACATTGTGTTCACTCGCACAATTTATTAATAACTTTCGAAATGTAAATTAAGCATTCCGTGTGAAGAGAAGAACAGAAGCTTCTGTCGTCCCGTTAATTCGGTAGTAATTCTCGCGCCATTGAATTGAAACATATTATCGCGTTGAGACTCGAACCAATTTCTTGTCGAGCAATAATGTCACAGAGCAGACACGTTGTTCGATTAACCGTAATTGACGTATAATTAAAGACAAAGACAACAATTATACCACGGACAGATCGATGAAACAGGTAGCAGTAATATTATATAGTGATTGCATTGAGAGAAAGAATACTCTAAATATTTAATTTCATTGTTAAACATAGTGTAAATCTGACGAATAATTTACTAAATTGTCAATTTAAAAACAAAAAACTGAAAAACAATATCTTTTCCAGTTTAATCTTAAAACAAAATCAGTTGCAGAAGCCAATGTTACAATAATTAGAGCGTGGAAATAGACTTTGTAGTTCAGTACTTGATGACCATGCAAGATAAATAAATCCTTCAGACTTTGTTACACAAGTAATTTCTTTTAATAAATTCATCTTCGACTGAATTATTCACTCGTTAGTAGGCTAGCTTGTTATTAACGGAACATGTTATTCCTCATTTTTGCTCACAACGAGCTTCAACCACTTGCGCTGGCAACTGATTGCGGACCATAACGAGCGACCAAATCCGTATTCGTCGCTTTTTTATTTATTTGTTTTGCCCATTTTGTTTTACTTGAATATACCTTAAGACTCAGTAAATATTATAACTTTGGAACAAAACATTAAATATCAATCGAGCGAATCTGAAAAATTCGTGATAAATCGACGGTTTCGTGACGAGCATCCTTTCGGCGGACAGTATGCTCCGCGCTAATCTGATTTCGCGCTCGAAATGGTGTACCCAGATGGACGAATCAATTCACTGTTCCAGCAACGATTAGAAGAAGCTCCAATAATTTGAAGGATGTTTATTGTCAGTCGCGAGCGAACCACGCTCGAACCAACGCGTTCCTGTTGCGAACCGCGTGAAACCGAGTCACGCTCATGAGACAAACATTCGTTCGATTGTTAACCAATTGATCAACAAGAGGAAGAATTCGAGCGTGGAAGTTGATTCGGTGCTCATTAGTAGGATTGGACCGTGGATTTTCGTGCGAAATTTGAAATTCGTAAAAATTAATATATTAAAAATTATATATAAATCAATATATATATTAATATATATGAAAATTATATGTAAATAAATATGTATTAATATATATGAAAATTATACATAAATAAATATATTTTAATGTATATAAAGATTATACATAAATTAATATATATTAATATATATGAAAATTATATATAAATAATTATATATTAATATGAAAATTATATATAAATAAATATGTATTAGTATATATAAAAATTATATATAAATAAATATATTTTAATATATATAAAAATTATACATAAATCAATATTATTAATATATATGAAAATTATATATAAATAAATATGTATTAACATGTATGAAAATTATATATAAATTATATATAACTAAATATATTTTAATATATATAAAAATTATATATAAATCAATATATATTAATACATATGAAAATTATAATTAATATATAAATCAATATATATTAATATATATGAAAATTATATATAAATCTATATTAATATATATAAAAATTAATATATAAAGTACACGCAGACGCAGATTTGTACAAAAGCAGAGGGCTCGTTGCGTGATTTTTCTGAGTGGGTGAAACGCAACTCTGTTCGTTCGAAACAGAAAAATAGGGATATATTTTTAGTAATAGCGTTTTGAATAATATTAAATTAGCAACTACTAATTCGTTCAGTAATAGAAATGATAAATTGAAATACTTTAATCAAGTGAAATCCGCCTCGATTGATTTTGCGATAATCAGAAGTTGAAGAGCTACTTCGAGATTATTTGAGCAGGTGCTTTCGAAATTATTTGAGCAAGTGCTCTGTCGTTGATTCTTCAGGAACCGACGCGAAATGAAAAAGAAGTGGAATGGTTTGTTGTGAGTAGAAGAGGCTTGATCGTGCGGGATTCGAAGTATCTTCGATGGTAGTGAATAATTTGATTCTGAGTAGCGTTTGTTTTCGTTGTCGAATCTAGCTGAGAACTAGGGAGGAACTCATTCTCAAGTAGGATTCCCCAGGAAAGAAGTTTCACGATGCGAAGTTTAAATTGTACATTCAGTGTCTCTTGCGGAAAGAAGAAATAGATAATTCCTACAATAACAAGCGTGCGATTTAATTAAAAATTGATAATACCTTTTAGCTGAACGTGACAAAATAACAATTGAAGTATTAAAACGTAAATTCGAACAAGGCATCCAGAGAGAAGAAGAGCTAACATCGAAGAGGAAACGGACAATTTGATCGACCAGTTGTGAACAATTTGTTTAAAAGTGAGACGAAAACTCGGGTTTAGCGAGGGTTATTAAATGTTCCCTTGGGACAAGGATGAAGAAAGTCTCGAACGAACCGAGTGTTCGATTTAATTCTACCTGAGCCGGTTTTAATCAGTGAAGAAGTTGAGCGAAGAAGGGATAAAGATTAACATCGAGGCACAGATACGAATCACACGGGCTCTCCAACAAATAACAATCAGAAAAGTCCTTCGAACGAACACGTTGGAGGAAGAACTTGGAGAATAGAGGGATTGATGAATCGTCTTCGGAAAGAATTTCCAAGACGATGCCCGAGGAATTGAATTACTGCTCCGAATGAAAATGAAAAATAGAACAGTTGTAGAACAGAGTCGTAATAGTTCACGGTTAAAAGAATAAAACAGTACTGCAAAATAGTCTGGACACGATTAAAACAGAAAGAAAAGAAAAATATTGAGGATGCACGATAGGAAGGTTAATTGAAAGAGCTGACTAAATTACTTGGAGAAGTGTTCGAAAACCGTGTTACTACTCGACTTCAGTGACACGCTTGTCCAATTCACGGAGACGAAGCGACAGAAAAGAACGTTAATTAATCATCTTTCAAGGAGGAACCGTGAACTTGAAGTGTCGCGCGGTTATTAAGACGACGAGATCGTTAAGCTTCGAGAAAGTCTCAGACTACTTGGAAACAATTTATTACCAGCAATTATTACTGCATATATCGGGCAAAGTGAACTTCAGCGGAAATAATTACTAATTGACTTTATGTTAATTCTACCGTAAATTTGAGACGATAAATTGATTCTCCAGGCGAAGGGAAAAAATTGTTAAAGTATCTCTGAAATTTATGGTAGAAGCTCGATGAAAGATCGTCGTCAGTCTAGACAACATGAGTCGAGAAACTATAACATAACAACCGTAACAACCATAAATTACTCTGTGCCACAAAATTCTGTCTGGAAATTGAAAGTCTCTTGATATTAATTCGTCCTCGTAACGAACTACAATTCATCATACTAATCAAAATCATACACACACACAAAAAAAAAGAACGAATCGTAGACAAATCACACAAAATTTGCACGAATCGACAAACGACTCGGCGAAAGATCGACGAACTTTGTTATTTATGCATCGTCGTTGAAATTTCGAATCGATCCTGAGGAGAGAAAAATTGACGCTTTTAATCGTTTAAAAATAATTGTCTCGCGCAAAGTAAATGGGTTGATCGATGCTAGTTCCATTAATAGCGTCGGACTCATGAGAATAGGCAAACCGTTCACACGTGCAAATATTTTTCAGGCGTGCGTTTACAATTGGTTGGATAATCAAACGCGCGTGTCGTTCGCGTTTAATCGCCGTCGGTGATATTAATGACGTGCAACCAAGATTCGAGCGATCATTTTACAGAACAGCGGATCGAAATCTACTGCGACGCACATCCGTGGGCAACGATTACACTAACCGATCCGCGTACAATCAGATCTGGATCGAACTCAATTACACCGACGCGATTCAGTTTTTCCGATTCGATCGATCGAACGAACTGAATGGGCTGTTGAATCTCTAGATTGAAGTGAACGCGCGATTAATCGAACACCTGCTGCGGGGCGCATCGTTCTCGAATGTTTCAGTCGGCAGATATTCGAACAAGTGTGATTTAAAAACCGTAAGATTCGAACGTACGGAAAGATTCGGAGGGAATTTTAGAGAATTTGGGGAATTTGAAATTGAAGAAGAAGAGATTTTGAAATTGAAATTTACAGAGATTTTATTATACAGAGATTGAACAAATTTCACGGCGAGAATTCGAGGGAAACGAGTTGAAGATTGAATCGAAGAACGTTGATGATTCGAGGAACCAAATACGTGAAAATTCGCAGGGATTGAGACTGAACAGAGTAAATCAAACTAGAAGCGAATAAATCAAGCTCCGTCTGACTGTCAAAAGTCAGATTAAAAAGAACTTACGACGAGAAGTAGAAAACAAATCGCCCAAGTTTGACTGGAGGAGTCGTAGAAATTTGCAAAGATCGAAACTGACGAAGATTGTTAAAAAAAATTTACGACAAGAATTGGAAAACGAGTCGTCGAAGAAGTTGAAGATTAGAATTGATTCGACACGAACGTTGATGATACGAGGAACGAAATACGTGAAAATTCGCAGGGATTGAGACTGAACAGAGTAAATTAAACTTAATAAAAGTAAAAGTGATTAAAAAGAACTTACGACGAGAATTAGAAAACAAATCGCCGAAGTTTGACTCGAGGAATCGTGGAAATTTGCAAGAATCGAAACTGACGAAGATTGTTGAAAAAAATTTACGACGAGAATCGAAAAACGTGTCGTCCAAGTTCAGGATTGGAACCAAATGCGTGAAAATTCCGAAAAGTCGAAACTGAAGATACTATTTTTAAATTGAAACAGAAGCAAATAAGTCACGTCGAGCACTGACCTGTCAAAAATTATCGCGAGATCGACAGATCCAGCTGTACGAACACCTCGAGCCGGAAGTGCCGCGCGAAAATGGCCTCTCACCGTGACGACACGTGGATCTTCGCGCAGGGTTGACGATTTTCTATTAATACGTCCGTGCTCGAGACCAACGACATATTCCATTCGCCCGTGAAGATCCACACAGTGGCCAGCCATGTCCCGATCCAGCATCGAATCTATTTTCGAACCGTCGAATCGATTCAAACGCTTTCAAACTGGACGAATAAACGACCAATAAACGTGTTTTTTTTTTTTTGCCCTTGGGTACGTCCACGAGAATTTTTAAAGGCAACTGCTACGAGCTGGCGAGTTTAAATGGAGGGAAAAGGAGGTGAAGCATTGCTCGATGATCGCTTGATACGTGGATCAATAACGGGGACACGAAGACGTGTCTGATCGAGCGGTCTTGGCTCGCCCTCGACCTCGTAAATTGCTGGGAATTGACTTAATCGTCGCCGAGGGACGCTTAAAGGCGTTCGCCTTTGTCCTCGCCAGCTACCGAAAAATGGCGGTCGTTGAACCTTTCGTTCACATTCTCACCGGCGGACCGCGAAAATCCTCCGAGTTTTGAAAGTCGAACTGGAAATTTTTCGCAAAAGATTCCCTTCTTCCGTGGATTGCAGTCAGCGAGGATGGCTCGGATTTGAACGGTAGGAATTTTCCTTTTTTCGTAAAATTGGAAGTGCCGTTGAAGATTTGTCTGATAAAGTGAATCGAGGGTATCGAGGTTGACTCCGAACTGGATTTTTTTCCCCGCAAAATGTGTAGAGACATCGTTGACGTTGAGATTAGTTCCAAACTGCTGGGAACTGTAGTAAAACGTAAATTTTACGAAATTTTACGAAACGTGTAAAGTCCAAATACATCAGGCGGAAAGAAATACTGTCGTCATCGTTGTCGAAGACTTGTCGAAAGCAGAGGACCGTAAATATTATCAGAACTCGAAGTTTCCTTCGCGAAATGTAACACATCACAAGCGAAACGTCGTCGCTGTCTGAAAGAAAAGAGAAGCTTGTTTAAAGAAGCAGAAGAGAAAAAACATATGCAAATACTTATCGCTAACGTTAAAAAACACTTCTGAACTAGTCAGTCGGGTCGTTACGCGGCTGCGTGATCGATCGTGAAGGAAGATGATCTCGTCGAACGAGTCGATCGATTCGGGAGTTGGCATGAGGTTGAGCGGAAGTCGTGGGGATTCACTGGCGTCTGACGTCATATGGGAGAATTACACGAATCCTATCGTCGCGTTCCTGCAGCAGGAGGACTCGTCGACCAGGCGTGACCCTTTGTACATCGTTTTGCCGATCACGGTGATCTACGCGGTGATCTTTCTCACTGGCCTGGTGGGCAACGTCTCCACGTGCGTGGTGATCGCGCGTAACAAGTCGATGCACACGGCGACCAACTACTATCTGTTCAGCCTGGCCGTTTCTGATTTACTGCTGCTGATATCCGGCCTGCCGCCGGAGATGTACTACATCTGGTCCCATTTCCCGTACGTGTTCGGCGAGGCGTTCTGCATTATTCAGAGCTTCGCCGCGGAGACGTCCGCAAACGCCACGGTACTCACCATCACCGCCTTCACCGTCGAAAGGTTTGTAAATAATTTCCGTTCATCCGGTGATTCGAAACGAGCGAGTCGAGTTGTCGTTAGATCTTTTTTGGCGGCAGAATTTAGTATTTGGATCTTTTTGGTATTGTTAGTGTTTGGTATTGTTTAATATTTGAATCTTTGGTACTTGGTATTGTTTAATATATGGATCTTTAGTATTTGATATTGTTTAGTATTTGGATCTCTGGTACTTGGTATTGTTTAGTATTTGGTATTGTTTAATATTTGGATCTTTAGTATTTGGTATGGTTTATTATATGAATCTTTAGTATTTGGTATGGTTTATTATATGGATCTTTAGTATTTGGTATTGTTTAATATTTAGATTTTTAGTATTTGATTTAATATTTGGATCTTTGGTACTTGGTATTGTTTAATATATGGATCTTTAGTATTTGATATTGTTTAGTATTTGGATCTTTGGTATTGTTTAATATTTGGATCTTTAGTATTTGGTATGGTTTATTATATGGATCTTTAGTATTTGGTATTGTTTAATATTTGGATCTTTAGTATTTGGTATTGTTTAATATTTGGATGTTTAGTATATGATATTGTTTAATATTTAGATTTTTAGATTTGATATTGTTTAATGTTTAGATCTTTAGTATTTGGTATTGTTTAATATTTGGATCTTTAGTATTTGGTATTGTTTAGTATTTGCTATTATTCAATATTTGGATCTTTGGTTTGGCGATACAGTATTTGGTTTGATACAGTTTGATTTGGTTTCTGTAAATTTGTTATATATACTTATGTTTGTTATATATATTGCATTATTTATATTTATTTTATATATATTTTTTATTATTATATTTATTACATATATTTTGATACACGCATTCTATGACTTTCTTGGCGTTTGTATTTCTTATAAGTGAGTAAATATTATGTTAGTGAGTGAATAGTTTACTCCCACTTTCATAAATGATATTTTCTTTAATTCGTATTTTTATTTTTTACTATTATATATTCGATTATTACGTGCTTTGTAATATATTGATTGATAAACTTGAATTACACAATATCCTTAATTTTAAATTAATTAATTAAATTTTAACGCAACATTTCCTCTGTTTTTTTTTTTTTTTTTTTTTTTTTTTTTTTTTTTTTAGGTTGAAATATTTTATAGGTATTCGAATGAAATATTTTATATGAAATCAATTCATATCTTATATATATATATATATATATATATATATATATATATCTAATATATTTATTATCAAGAAAATATTTAATTGTTATTAAAAAATATATATAAACATAGATACACTATTTATACTATACCATGGCAGAAAGTTTTCGATCAGGAAGATACTCGAAGATACTTGATAACATTATTCCATTTATTTGAATACACACACATGCAAAAATAAAATTAGCAATTTCAATTGAATGTCTTTGCACCGAAAGATTAAAAGATCAATAACCTTCCAACACTTGCGTTTGATCGAAAACTATTTGCCTATCGAAAATTTGCCTCGATATTTGATGATAATATAGAAATGATAAAATTTTATATCAGTTTGTCCTCTTCATATTTTTTGAACAATTTACAATCGACGAACAATGATCGAAATATATTTGCATATGAAAGAATTAACGTTTACAGAACTCACGATATTGTTTCATTCGACCAACATGGTGCGTTAAAAGAAAGAAAGTAATTCTTCAAATTTTACAAGAATGCGTAAAATATTTCTTTGCGTCGTCGGGTGTTAGACTTGTCTCTCGAACATTATCGACAAAGAGTGATGGTCTTCGAAAGAGAGTTTGAAAGATGGAACAGCCATCGTGAACCGACCGCAGTGTTCTCCTTCTGTTTACCGTTCCTTCGAAATGAGTGATTGATCGAGATAATTGCGTTTAAGGATGTGTTCACCTCGAAACGTCGATGTTGACTTGGGACTTGTCACAGCCATTCGAATTGAATGGAAGCACTGTTGCAATCGAATTTGCAACTTCGTTAACATGAACTTCTCTTTGCAATAAGCAAAAGTTGAAACATTCATCTTGTAACGCGTGACCTTTCTTACCTGGTTAGCGAACTGAATTGTCCTCCAAGCTCGACTGATTAATTTTTAATTAAAAGATTTCTTATTCTTTTATTCAACGTAATAACTCTTATTCTTATTATTCAATATTATTCCGAAATTACCGATTTTCACCTTTTTTAATAGATCGTAATAAAGATTCATAAATGGGGAATAGCCAGCGAAAAGAATCGATTAATATTTTATTTCTTGGATATTTTCAATTTCGATCCATTTTGCGGAAAACGTGAAATTACTTGAAATTTTACTAATAATATTATTAAATATATATACATTAAAATAAATATATACAATGATACTTTATTAAATAATAATTTTAAATTAAATATAGAAAATGAAATTATAATATTAGAAAATATAATTTCGTAAAATGTTTTTTCATAAATTATTTCATATTTATTTAAAAATTTATCAAAATAGTAAATAATAATTTTGTATATATTAATTATATAAATAAAATTTTTAAAAAAAAGTCAATATTTTAAAATTCATTTTTATTAAAATTAAATTTATTATAAAACCCAAATGTTTGAAAATTTTGTCATTGCGAAGCGCGATTTTAAATTATTGGTAGATGTTGAAGTTAGAATACGATACGATTCGCGGAATTGTAAGATTACAAATTCACCGCGAAGTTTCTACCAAATGCCGTCCCGGAACTTGAAAATCTTTGATCTCCGTTTTCGAGGCCAACTATTAGACGTACCAAAGCATTTTCAACTAAAAGCATCGAGCTTTCGAGGGAGTGTACAATTACTGTGTCGTCCCGCAGAAATTCCCAAGAATCGTTGGAAGTAACCCTTCCCATTTGACAACAAATAACGTGCCTCTCTGTGACCTGCTCTCTCTTATTTCGTATTTCTCATTCGAGAAAAAAAGAAAAAAAAAAAATAAACGTTACGATTCTTGATTCCACCCAGTGGCGAACGATTACGACGGGAATTGCTGATAAAATGGCCGATAGATGCTCGTTTGACACTCGTTAACAGAGAAATCGATACTTAGCGTTAGGTTAAACGGCGATAGAATCATTTTTCATGCGGTTCCAGTGTTACTCTGTTGTTGGTGATCCCCCGGTCGTCGAAAATTATCAACAGCGTGTAAACATTTTCGAAATCACGTGTATTTTATTTATAATAATACTTGTTCGTGGAATGGAATAAATCTGATTTTTCAATTCTGCAAGTGAACACGCAACAGTGGAGTATCTCTCTCCAGTGAGAAATTGAAACGATATTGTTAAGAAAGGAGATGGTTTTGTCAAGATTAGTTTAGTAGACGAAGGAGAGAATTAGATACAAAAAAGATCATGTCAAATCACTTAATCGTTGCATGATCTCTACACTTGTGAGTGTCTGACCAGTGTAAAACTTATTTTACTGGTCTGTGTTTGACTCTGAACTTATTCTACTTGTGGGTGGTTGACTGTAAACTTATTCTACTTGAGAGTGTCTGAAAGTACACTTATTCTACCTGTGACTTTTCTGACTATACTTCGTCGTATGTAGCTTTTTCTTTTTTTTTTTTTTAAAGGAACGGAAATAGATAAAAAAGTGGGAAAATTGTTGAAACGTCGCACAATCGAAACCGAATAAAAATTTGGAATTGAAACAACAGAAATTTCAGTCCTTTGTGATAGTTATTAAGAATACAGATCCTTCAGAATTGTTTTCAAGCCCTGAATCTAATAAAAGACAGCACGAGAAATTAGCTTTGTGCATTTTTGCGTGTCGTTTGTGCAGTTGGTTTCAAAGAAAATAAAAAAAAAAAAGATAGAAATGGGGAAGCAAAGTAAAAAAAAAGAAAAGAAAAAATGAATGAGAAAAGAAGAAAATAAAGGGAAACAAAAATGTAAAATGTTCGCTTAATTGGAACAAAAAATTCGAGCGGAGTTCGTCACGTCGGTCAATTTTTATGCAAAAATAAGACATGTACAGTGGAGAAATTATCCATTTTCTAGTACAATCAATCTCCTAAAAATCAACGTTGCTCTCGTTGAAATTTCCTCGTCGCGAGATATGCCAACAAAAAATCGCTTCGCTTTGCCGCGTAATTAATTTTCCAGAATCACCATTCTTCTTGTCAGTCTTCGTGAAAAGAGAATCTTCTCATTGACACCTCGTAAAGAAACAACCAATGGAAGCAACGCTATTTTACAATACTGCTCAACTTTATAATCAGAAAAAAAGGAAAATACAGATTTATAAAAGAAGAAGAAGAAGAAGAGGAAGAAGAAGAAAAATCGTCGACTGACGCGCGCTTCTGTTTCAGGTACGTGGCGATCTGTCATCCGTTCATCTCGCACACAATGTCGAAGCTGTCCAGAGCGGTGAAATTCGTCATAGTGATTTGGCTGCTGGCGCTGTGCCTGGCGGTGCCGCAGGCGATCCAGTTCGGCGTGGTTTACGAGTATAGCAACGGCTCGGCGATCCTCGACAGCGCCCGATGCGCGATGAAATGGACGCTGATCGAGCACGCGTTCGAGATATCCACCATGCTGTTCTTCGTGCTGCCGATGACCATCATCATCGTCCTCTACATACTGATCGCCATCAAGCTGAGACGGTCCAGACTGTTGACAGCGACGGTGAAGAGGAAGAACCTGCCGGCTGGGCCGAATCACTGCGACACCGGCAGAGGGAAGAGCGCCGCGCAGAGGAACGTCATTCGGATGCTGGGTGAGTGAAACGTTTTGTTTAATTTTAAACTATGAAATTAATTTCGTTTTCTTTTTGTTGGCGACGCGTGTGACGGGACGCGTTATTATTCTTGATTTGCGAGATGGAATTTTTTATTTTGGAAGAGTAAGAATTGATGTGATATTAATTTAAGGGAGATATTATCTGATGAGGTGTGAACTTTTTGAAGAAAAGTAGATGTTTCTTTTTTTTTCCGCATATTCTTAGAGAACGTAGAGATTCAAAAATGAATCTCTGTTATTATCTTACGTGTGTACTTCTAAAATTGACGAAGTTATGGTTGTTCGAAGAATGCGACGACCAACGTCATTATTACCGCAATACTAAACTTTTTTTTTTATATGGGAGTTTAGAGCCGCATCGACTACGAGGTCTTTAGCGACGTGTTGGAATTATCTCTTTATAACTGGTCTCAATACTAAACTTTTAAAGGCATTTTCTTGGGAACCTATGGTTTTCAGAACGGTGTCCATGATATCTCAAAATCTACTTGAGAAATTGACTCAAAATTTTAAAGCACCCGTTTAGTACATGTGTGACTATAGCCCCTGCCAGAATCAACCAAAAAATTTTACTTTTCATATTTTTTTTAAGCTTCTGAAGTTTAACGAAAAACATGCAAAAATCGATAGTCGAACTTCAAAGTATCGCCACTTTTTTAATTACCGACTTTTCTCTTTTGTTTTGGACATTCACGGTTTTTTTTTTTATTTCCGACAAGCAGAATGGCCGGAATGGACAACCGCGAGACGACCTTTTTTAAAAGCGACTAGCGTTTGAGAGTATGCAGTGCCGCTAATTTTAACTTTTCTTGTCTCAAAAAATTTTAAAACGTCGTTGAAACACATACAAATAAACTTTGTCAATTTGACTGCAAAAGGTATAATAGCTTCTTTGCAAAAAATTTCCTAACAAAGTTAGAAAAAACACGCACCTCAGACATAGAATATGCCCTCGACAAGCTTCTTTTGTATCGTCTACCTGCATAGCAATTTATATTTACGAATAAATATTTTCGTTTCAAATAAAATGACGCAGCGTTGGAAATGATCATTCAAATTTCGTTGATTGCATCTTTCTAACATGTGATATATCGTTTAAATTTAAAAGCAATCATCGACGTGCATTGCGAGTTTGCTAGAACAAGCATAATGCAATATGATAAGAGTTAATGACACAGTTTCAATCTCTGGAAAGATCATATCCTCCGTTATGTTTCTGAACTTTCGTAAGAAGTTTATGTGAATTATTGAGCGTCAATTGACTCAAAGAACCGTCTTTTGTTCTTCTTACGTCGTTATTATAGTTTTCACACTAGATGTCTGTTTAAATTATAAAAAAGAGGAAGTTCAAGCTGTTGGCTAGATTTAAGATGTCCCCTCGAAAGAAACAGTCGGGTGCAAAGGGTTAATATTAATTACAATTTTAAAAATCGTATTAATTGTAATTTAAATATCGTGCATCGTGGATTACGGTTCTAAGCATTTTTCTGTATTCATTTGTTTGAGATTTGCAAGTTGAAAATGTTGGTGATTCGTTCTTGGAAAATTCTTCAGTATTTATTCCGAATCCACAGGTCGCAAATTAAATTAAAAATACTGGAATTCTTTCGTTCTATTCGAAATCCACAAATGTCGCAGATGTTGTGGAGCCTTCTGTATTCTTTGTTCAGATTTCTTTATTCAGAGTTCGCAGATATCGCAGGTCTCTATTTTTGTAACTCCCAATTCTTTATCCAGAAGATTACAGGCTTATTTTCGGAATTGTTCTGCATTCTTTATCCGAGGCTCACTAATCAGAGATTTATTTTTAGAATCGTCCTCCGTATTCTGTGTCCCTTGCTCGTGTCGTTCTAAAACCAGAACTTTTACAAATTTAGATAAACATCGATGGTCTGTAAATTTTCTGCGAGAAGCATTGCAGATACTTTGTGTAGAAAATAGAATATAAATTACGATGTTTCTCTGAATATATTTTTATAGGCGTTTAATATTAATCTATAATACATCTTGATAGAATTTCATTTAAAATTTTCGAGAATCCAAATAGATCAGTAATAACTTTGCAAGCGTCGTAGATTAATCTCTTAAACGTCTCTGCATCAATCAAACACTCTAAATTCAACCACATTGTATTAATAAATCTCAAAAAAAAAAAAAAAGAAACAAACAAACGCGAAACCAGCTTTTGTTGTCAACAATATTACTATATCATACAGTAAAGAAAAAAAAAAATAAATGTTATCCGAATTAATTTTCAATATCAGTCAACGATAAACGTCTCGTAAATCGACGAAAAACTGGCTGAGAAACCGATTTGAAGGAGCATTTAAGTCCAAACGAAATCGATTAACGAAGAAAAGAAGGGAACAGTAGGTAGCCAAGATTCGCCTGGATAGTTTCGAAACGGTTGTTCCGCTTGTTTGTTTTTGGTCCAACTTAACTAAGAAGGGAAGACTTAATCCGTCCGACGGCGAGACAGGATTCGCAGGTTTTACGGCGTCGTAAAAATAGTGTCGTCGGTGATAAATTCTTTTACGAGCAGAAGGCGAGATGATTTTGGCCGAGGCGAGGAATTTATCACGCCCGAACGACGCTTTCTTGTTGTGTGTCTCGATTCGTCGTTGTCGCGATTATTGCCCCGCTCGACGAGAGATTTAACCGAAACGAAGAAAGAAAAAGGGGCGAAACGGCGGAATTTTCTTTTCGAATAAAATTAACAGAACAATAATATGGAGACGCGGTGTTTATCGAGACTCAACATATTGTATTTAGGATCGTGTTTTTTGGAACGAGACGTTTGCCTTGTGTCTTAAATATTTAACGCGAAGTAAATTTGATTTAATTGATATTAGAAACGGTTAAATTGGAATGATAAAAATCTTTAACTCACACACAGTGTCGCAGTGTAGTAAATAAAGTAACAAGTGATAGCAGTAATAAATTCAAAATCATTAATTAAAAATAATGAGTAATAGTAAATTTGTGGTTTAAAATTAAAAATAACGAGTAATAATTATTTTAATGTAATTGATTTGTTTCTAGTCTAAAAGTAAGCATTAAATATATTGAAGATTAAATAATTAGTTAATATTAATTTAATTATAATATAATATAATATAATATAAATATAATTATAATATAATATAATATAATATAATATAATATAATATAATTATAATATAATATAATATAATATAATATAATATAATATAATATAATATAATATAAATATAATTATAATATAATATAATATAATATAATATTAATATGACTATAATATAATTAATATTATCATATATCGTTTAATAATATCAATATATTATATTTGATTGAAGATCAAATGCATCATTATATCTTATTCTATAATTCACTTGTCACATTATCATAAAATAGGTGCCTTAATATTTGAGGTGAACGAGGTGATCATAATTTTTGGAACGAGGTGAGACTTATTCGTGAGAGTAATAAATTCGCAAAATTAATCGACGAGAATAGAGGAGGAACGACTTCTTTCAACGATTCTCAATACTCGATTGTGTTTATTTTCTTCCACGCTTCTTCTTTCTCGCCGGATGTACATTCTTCTTCGGTTGTTGCAGATGACAAATCCCAACGAATAAAATATCACGCGGAAATAATGAGTCATTTTTTACTCGTGTTATTTACACCGTGAGAGTTCAAATCTGGATGGGAGAAAGGATATTTTATACGCCGATATCGTATCCACTCGAGGGAGATCAAGTTCTCAGAGAATTTAGGTTCTATTGATTCTTTATCAGGTTACCGTAATAGTTCTCTTTCTTTGAAATGTTCGAGTTTGAAATGAAATTTTATCAAGTCCCTCCTCTGGTCTTCCACAGTTTTCATCCACAATGGACATACATTTTCTATCTCGCTGTCAGTGAGGTTTTGCAGGGGACCTCGAATTTTCGATAATTCCTGTCGTAGTTGTCGTTAGATTCTTGCTAGAATTCCCATCAGGATCCCAGTTTTTTTTTTTTTTTTTTTCTTTTTCTTTTATCGCGTATTATCTCCTCCGCGTATTCTTATCGAATACCTCTTTTCTTCGTTTATTAAATTCCGAACAGATTCCTTCCATTGATTTCTTATTGTATTTGAAACCCATCAGGCATCCTTATCTTTGGTGGATATTTATTACGTTTGTGCTTGCATGTTCGAAAAAGCATTTGTTTCATCTACTAAACATTTGCTTTGCAGATATAGTTCCTGTGCATTTTTAAATTTTATTGGTACTGTTAACTTTTAAATATTACGAATTTCATTAGAAATTTCTCTCGTTAAAGTAAATGCTACAACTATTCTGTTATGAATGTTGTAACTACTATAAATATTAATATTATAAAATTATGTAATAATTATATTGCAATATAGTATATATACTATATTATATTCTAATTATATACAATTATAATTATATTATAATAACTACTAAACTAAATATTACAAGTTACTCTGTATAATTGTAATTATATTATAATAACTGCTAAACTAAATATTACAATAACTACTAAACTAATAATTATAATTATACAGAGTAACTGTATAATTATAATTATATTATAATAACTACTAAACTAAATATTACAAGTTTTTTTCATATCTTCCATGCACTCGTGCATTTCCAAATTTTATGAGTAGCTCTGCGTATTTTACATATTTTTATATATCACGGCTGCCTTTCTAACATTCTTGCACGCTCGAGCCCTTCAAATACATAAAATTCAGGCTTGTTTCCTCGACAATTCGCATTCAGAGGAATGAAGGAGCAGGAGATAACTCGTTCGACTAACGATCAGGAACAAGTACCAATGATTGAATCGATAATCATAACTCCAATGGCTATTGGTTCTGGCCATCTGGCCACCTCAAGACACTTTTTCGGCTGCGCGTACACAGAAGGCCCTCGAAAATGCCGTGGCCTCGTAAAATCGTACGATCTCTCGTGGTTTTCGATTAGTTTATGGGAATATATTGCTATCACCCTCTTGTTTTATCGTGTACATGTCGAAATGAGAACGGATCGATCCGCGACCCTCGAAATGAGAAAGAACACATAAATTCGATCGAATTCGTCGAACCAATCTTTTGTCTATGACTTGACCGAGTTTCGGTTAAATTATGGTTAATTTTTCAAATTGGGCAAGTTACGAAAATAATTCGTTATATATAATAATAAAACGACGTTTCAATAAAATTTTGTATCATTGATAAATTTCGCACGTCGAACATTATTGAGCAAGAAGAAATATTTTTGCGACTCGAGACGTCTGTCGTTGTTGCATTTTTAAAAATATTCTGAGAGAATAAAATAGAATAAATTACGCGTCGGGTGTTATTAAAAAAACAAAGAGGGAAAGAAAATGAAACAAGTTGTATTGCTGTGCCCGTTAAACTCCATTTACCGTGGATGATTTTACATCGACGTTGAAATTGGTCGCGTAAATATTCATAAAAGAAATTCTCGAGAAACAGAATCACGTCTGACAGGGGCAATTGAATGAAAATATAAAATATAAAATATAAAATATAAAATATAAATATAAAATATAATATATAAAATATACAATATAAAATATAAAATATAAAATATAAATATAAAATATAATATATAAAATATACAATATAAAATATAAAATATAAAATATAAATATAAAATATAATATATAAAATATACAATATAAAATATAAAATATAAAATATAAATATAAAATATAAAAATATAAATATAAAATACAAAATATAAAATATTACTTCTGAGTATAAAGAATATAACACAATTTTACATTTATATCTTACATTTCAATGAATAATAAGATTGTCAACGCTCATTTATTTTGTCTTCCATTGAATTTATTACCTCTTACATATTTTCTAAATTATATATTTTATTGATAAAGTAAATATTTGTATATGTGTTGATAAAGTAAATATATTATATATATTATGTTAAATTATAATATGTAATTAATTAATTAATAATATAGTATATATTATATATTATATCAAACATTAACAGTAAATGTGTTAATTATATATTATATATTTTCTAAACAAAGTGAATATCATATGCGCATATATAGAATATTAGAATATACGCATAAATATATATTTATAGATATATTTATTTCTTTTTCTTAAAGAATTCTTAAATCTTTTTAATATAGATATATTTATTTCTTTTTCTTAAAGAATAGAAGTTCGAATGTACGAAGTTCTGCTGTTCAATTTTTCGCGGCTTGTACGCCATTTGTAGATGACAGAAGAATCTAGCTCGGCGGGAACGTAGTTTCCTAACGACGTCATTCGTTACTCCCGTCAAAACGTACGACCTCGATGATTTCAAGTTTGCAAATTTATTCAATATTGTAGTAATACTTCGCAAGAAGGATGAAATTTTCGAGTTACTTTATATTTCATTTTCAAGGTAGAACCAACCACCTTCTTCTTTTTATATAAAACCTCGAGCAACACCACCTCTTCGAAATTACAAAATTATTCGAGGAATCACGCAGTTGGCAATTTTAAAAAAAATTACGACGGTATCTTCAATTCGTTAAATTTGCTTGAAACATGTTCCTTTCCTTTCCTTGCAACGAGACAGGTTTAATCACTTTGAAAATTAATTTTTGCTCGACTACAGTCTCTCTGTAAATGTAAACTGGAAGTGGTCTCGAGTTTCTCCAGCTCCAGATCTCCACAATCAATTACCAACGCCTCGAACTTGTGAAATATGAGCCCCAGTGTCCGAAAACAGACCGCAGACAGACCGTTAAATGGCACTTTAGTACCCTCTTGGAACCTATCCGCCCTTTATCTCGTTTAATCTTCTCTCCAATTGTTTCTCCAGCTTCCTATATATATATATATATATATATCTACACATATATATAACTATACACACACACACACACATATATATATGTATATATATATTATATTATGTTATATGATATATATACGTATATATATTATATTATATTATATTATATATATATTTATATATATTATATTACATTATATTATGTTATGTTATATTATATTATATTTATATTATATTATTTTATATTATTTTATATTATATTATATTATATTACATTATTTTATTTTATATTATTTTATATTATATTATTTTATATTATATTATATTATATTATATTATATTATATTATATTATATTATTTTATTTTATTTTATATTATTTTATATTATTTTATATTATATTATATTATATTACATAATATTATATATATATACGTAGCATCGACTGTCAAAGTCAGACAGATACGGTCTCTCCCCCCCTTTCGGCGATTTCAATCGCAAATCACTTCCTTTGTATACTCGCGCAATGCGAAAATCGTCTTGTTTATACTTGCTCGCAGATTTACGAGGTGTGGCCCCTGTACAATCGATGAACGAGCAGTCGTCGACACATCGCGAACGAGTTACGTTTAATTTACGACGCCAAGCGACTTCTGATTAAGCCATTATATGGACAATATTCATCGGGAATCTTTATTCGAACGTCTTTTATCGGAATGCTTTGTTTCATTGGCCAGCAGATTTTTATTTATCTACCGGCACATCTTTTTAATTTATCGGTACAGATTTTTATTTTATTTATTGGTACATCTATTTAATTTTTCTTTTTTTTTATTAATAGATTAATAGAAAATTCTTTCTCATTGAATTGATTAATAAATCATAGTTAAATTGCATTGAATTAGTGAAACATTGAATATGACAAAATGAAAAGATACAAATGTAACGAAACGATAATTATAATATACTAACGTTTATAAAGTGTTATAAACTTTATGATAAGACTCTAAAAAAGTCTTTTTTTTTTTCTTTTAAAATCAGTGAAACGAAATGAAAGATTAAAATATGCCTCTCCGTTGGCATATCTGCAGACGCAGATATCGATAACGTCGTCGTAATATATTCAATTTGAAATTTCCTTTTCAGTCGAGTAGCTCAGCTATTCTATAAATTTCTGAATTTTCTGTTTATTTAGTTTCTCCGTTTAATTTTGCAATTTTTCTTTCCTCTCCTCCGAGAAGATACAAATATTTTCGAGTCTCGCAGCGAATGAATTATTTATCACGAACATCTGCCAGAAATCTGTCTCCAGTTCTTAAGAAACGCTCTTAACGTTTCGTTAACAAAACTTTGAAATCTCTGAAACATATCGTCAAGAAAGATTCGCATTTATGCCTTGTTAAACTTTGTGCGTCACGTCGCTCGGGATTGTGTAATTTTTCCTAAAAAAGGAAGAAAGAAAGAAAGAAAAATAGGCGAAATTTACTTCTATCTTTGACCACGTGGGAGTTCCATTTCGTACTATCTGAATGTTGGATTCCAAATTGCGCAAATGGAATTAAGAAAGGGATATATATATGGTATTGGCAGTTGCGGTGTTCGTGAGACACAGAGGCGAGGCTTGGGGGAGCATGGTTTCTGTAAGCAGATCGATCAGGAAATAGATCGTATTCTAGCGCAACCTTGTGGAATCGTATACAAACGGACGTTGCCAAAATACGGCCGTAAACATTGTTGCCGCGAAATTAACTTTACCCTTTCACGCTCCATTACAGTTTGGTTTGTTTGCATGCGAGCTATTGCCACTGCGATACGGCTCGAAAGTGAAAAAAAATAATTAAAAATTCCCTTCTACGTAGAAAGTGGTCCTACGACACGATGAAAAACGTGGTAGAACAAATTTTAGAAAGTTCATTGTAAAGGGGAAACCTTGAAATTGACGAATTGAACGATTCAGTTGCGAGAGAAATTTTGTACAAAGTCCACAGTTTAACTTTGGAAAATTTCCCAGAGAGGAAGAATATCTTTATCCCTAAATTTATTTAGTGGCGTAGAAACTCAGTATCGTGAGAAGTAGAAGCTCGATTAATTATTAACTTCGTCGAAAATTAATTAATTTCCAAGTGGATCTCCCAGTGAAAAGAATTGATCTAATCGAACGTTACGGTATACAGCGTTGCAGTTTCATTTAACTGTGCAACACAGAGACCAGAAATGATTAAGGTAACCAGAAATTTAATGATCAGACGAGATTGGCCCCTTCGCGCGAAGAAAAAAATCTTCTTCAAGGTACGTAACGCGTTCCAAACTTTTCACGGTAAATAACGTCCAGCCTCTTCGCTGGCCTCGCAGCTATCTTCATCAAAGTTTAACTGTTTGTAACTCGGCAGAGGAAGAAGAAAAGCAACGAAAAACTTTTGCCACGGACGCGTTATTCAATTGGTATGAAAATTAATCAGAGACGAGTCGCTTACGAACGAGAAAAAAATAAATAAATAAATAAATAAATCACGATGAAGCAGATAGCATCTAAATATCGTCGGATTGAAAAAAAGAAATACTCGATATCCGGAGGTGGACACGGCGCTTCCGGCCCGAGAGACCGGTATTTTGTGACAATATTTCATCTTTTCATCCGCGTGACATGTGAAAATCTATCTCGCGTGCATATTACGGCCGGAATTTTTAAACGGGGTTTATCTCTTCATTCAATGGCGGTGGACGCCAGTGGATGGAGATAAGCAGTCCCCTGGTGTACTCGTAAATTTGAATAGCCGACTTATCAGAGATTTCTCTTCCTTTCCCATTCGTGTTTGTTCACAAATCTTGAATCGCACGGATCGCACGGATCGCACGGATCGCACGTTTTTCGTTGCTTATTGTTGTTTTTGACGAAAAGATATTAGGCGATAAATTTTAGAAAGTTAAGGGAATTCGGCGGCGTGTGAATAAATTTATTACTATTTATTTATTATTTATTTTCGTTATTTAGTGTGTGAAAGTATTGCGAAAGTGTGTTTATATAATCTTAAATTTACAGCCGAGTTAATCTTGATACATTGAATCTCGCCAGTCTTTTCGTTACTTTTTATCAGTGTTTTTTGTTCCCTACGAATTGTGAAAAGAAAAAGGGATTTTGTTAGAGTTTTGTAACTTTGAAGATCTTTGCGAATCTTGAAAGGTAATTTTATAAGCTTCCAAGTATAGTTTCGGCTTTGAAACGTCGATATTTTCAAATTCTATAAAATACATATGCAAATTCTAATTCTAATTTTCAAATTCTATAAAATGTATATTCAAATTCTATAAAATATATGTGCAAATATATTTGCAAATTCTAGAAAATAATTTTACAAGATTCCAAGCTTCAAGAATAACTTTGGCTTCGAAATTTAATATTTTTAATATTTGCAAATTCTAGAAAATAATTTTACAAGATTCAAGAATAACTTTGGTTTCGAAATTCAATATTTTTAACATTTGC